>NC_034188.2:92484214-92578744 GCF_002021735.2 Oncorhynchus kisutch | reverse complement strand
AGAATAGAACAGTGTAGAGTAGAATAGAACAGAACAGTGTAGAGTAGAACAGAAAAGAATAGAACAGTGTAGAGTAGAATAGAACATTAAGTATAGACAGTGTAGAGTAGAATAGAACAGAATAGAACAGTGTAGAGTTAGAATAGAACAGAGTAGAGTAGAATAGAACAGTGTAGAGTAGAATAGAACAGTGTAGAGTAGAAGAACAGAAACAGTGTAGCGTAGAATAGAACAGAACAGGTAGAGTAGAACAGAACAGAACAGTGTAGAGTAGAACAGAACAGAATAGAACAATGTAGAGTAGAATAGAACAGAACAGTGTAGAGTAGAATAGAACAGTGTAGAGTAGAATAGAACAATTGTAGAGTAAATAGAACAGAACAGTGTAGAGTAGAATAGAACAGAACAGTGTAGAGTAGAACAGAACAGATAGAACAGTGTAGAGTAGACCAGAACAGAAATAGAACAGTGTAGAGTAGAATGAGAACAGAATAGAACAGTGTAGAGAGAATAGAATAGAACAGTGTAGAGTAGAATAGAACAGAACAGTGTAGAGTAGAACAGAACAGAATAGAACAGTGTAGAGTAGAATAGAACAGAATAGAACAGTGTAGAGTAGAATAGAACAGAACAGTGTAGAGTAGAATAGAACAGTGTAGAGTAGAATAGAACAGAATAGAACAGTGTAGAGTAGAATAGAACAGAACAGTGTAGAGTAGAATAGAACAGTGTAGAGTAGAATAGAGAGACAGTGTAGAGTAGAATAGAACAGAATAGAACAGAAAAAAAGTTTTTTGAAGAGTAGAATAGAACAGACAGGTAGAGTAGAACAGAACAGAATAGAACAGTGTAGAGTAGAATAGAACAGAACAGTGTAGAGTAGAATAGAACAGAATAGAACAGTGTAGAGTAGAATAGAACAGAACAGTGTAGAGTAGAACAGAACAGAATAGAACAGTGTAGAGTAGAATAGAACAGAATAGAACAGTGTAGAGTAGAATAGAACAGAATAGAACAGTGTAGAGTAGAACAGAACAGTGTAGAGTAGAATGTAACAGAATAGAACAGTGTAGAGTAGAATAGAACAGAACAGTGTAGAGTAGAATAGAACAGAACAGTGTAGAGTAGAATAGAACAGAACAGTGTAGAGTAGATAGAACAGAACAGTGTAGAGTAGAATAGAACAGAACAGTGTAGAGTAGAATAGAACAGAACAGTGTAGAGTAGAATAGAACAGAATAGAACAGTGTAGAGTAGAATAGAACAGAACAGTGTAGAGTAGAACAGAACAGAATAGAACAGTGTAGAGTAGAATAGACAGAATAGAACAGTGTAGAGTAGAAGAACAGAATAGAACAGTGTAGAGTAGAATAGAACAGAACAGTGTAGAGTAGAACAGAACAGAATAGAACAGTGTAGAGTAGAATAGAACAGAATAGAACAGTGTAGAGTAGAATAGAACAGAACAGTGTAGAGTAGAATAGAACAGTGTAGAGTAGAATAGAACAGAACAGTGTAGAGTAGAATAGAACAGAATAGAACAGTGTAGAGTAGAATAGAACAGAATAGAACAGTGTAGAGTAGAATAGAACAGAACAGTGTAGAGTAGAACAGAACAGAATAGAACAGTGTAGAGTAGAATAGAACAGAATAGAACAGTGTAGAGTAGAATAGAACAGAACAGTGTAGAGTAGAATAGAACAGTGTAGAGTAGAATAGAACAGAATAGAACAGTGTAGAGTAGAATAGAACAGAACAGTGTAGAGTAGAATAGAACAGTGTAGAGTAGAATAGAATAGACAGTGTAGAGAATAGAACAGAATAGAACAGTGTAGAGTAGAATAGAACAGAACAGTGTAGAGTAGAACAGAACAGAATAGAACAGTGTAGAGTAGAATAGAACAGAATAGAACAGTGTAGAGTAGAATAGAACAGAATAGAACAGTGTAGAGTAGAATAGAACAGAGTAGAGTAGAATAGAACAGTGTAGAGTAGAATAGAACAGTGTAGAGTAGAATAGAACAGAACAGTGTAGAGTAGAATAGAACAGAACAGTGTAGAGTAGAACAGAACAGAATAGTGTAGAGTAGAACAGAACAGAACAGTGTAGAGTAGAACAGAACAGAATAGAACAATGTAGAGTAGAATAGAACAGAACAGTGTAGAGTAGAATAGAACAGTGTAGAGTAGAATAGAACAATGTAGAGTAGAATAGAACAGAACAGTGTAGAGTAGAATAGAACAGAACAGTGTAGAGTAGAACAGAACAGAATAGAACAGTGTAGAGTAGAACAGAACAGAATAGAACAGTGTAGAGTAGAATAGAACAGAATAGAACAGTGTAGAGTAGAACAGAACAGAATAGAACAGTGTAGAGTAGAATAGAACAGAACAGTGTAGAGTAGAACAGAACAGAATAGAACAGTGTAGAGTAGAATAGAACAGAATAGAACAGTGTAGAGTAGAATAGAACAGAACAGTGTAGAGTAGAATAGAACAGTGTAGAGTAGAATAGAACAGAACAGTGTAGAGTAGAATAGAACAGAATAGAACAGTGTAGAGTAGAATAGAATAGAACAGTGTAGAGTAGAATAGAACAGAACAGTGTAGAGTAGAATAGAACAGAACAGTGTAGAGTAGAATAGAACAGAACAGTGTAGAGTAGAATAGAACAGAACAGTGTAGAGTAGAATAGAACAGTGTAGAGTAGAATAGAACAATGTAGAGTAGAATAGAACAGAAGTGTAGAGTAGAATAGAATAGAACAGTGTAGAGTAGAATAGAACAGAACAGTGTAGAGTAGAATAGAACAGAACAGTGTAGAGTAGAATAGAACAGAACAGTGTAGAGTAGAATAGAACAGAACAGTGTAGAGTAGAATAGAACAGAACAGTGTAGAGTAGAATAGAACAGAACAGTGTAGAGTAGAATAGAACAGAACAGTGTAGAGTAGAATAGAACAGTGTAGAGTAGAATAGAACAGAACAGTGTAGAGTAGAATAGAACAGAACAGTGTAGAGTAGAATAGAACAGAACAGTGTAGAGTAGAATAGAACAGAACAGTGTAGAGTAGAATAGAACAGAACAGTGTAGAGTAGAATAGAACAGTGTAGAGTAGAATAGAACAGTGTAGAGTAGAATAGAACAGTGTAGAGTAGAATAGAACAGTGTAGAGTAGAATAGAACAGTGTAGAATAGAATAGAACAGAATAGAACAGTGTAGAGTAGAATAGAACAATATAGAGTAGAATAGAACAGAACAGTGTAGAGTAGAATAGAACAGTGTAGAATAGAACAGAACAGTGTAGAGTAGAATAGAACAGAATAGAACAGTGTAGAGTAGAATAGAACAATGTAGAGTAGAATAGAACAGTGTAGAGTAGAATAGAACAATGTAGAGTAGAATAGAACAGTGTAGAGTAGAATAGAACAGAATAGAACAGTGTAGAGTAGAATAGAACAATGTAGAGTAGAATAGAACAGTGTAGAGTAGAATAGAACAATGTAGAGTAGAATAGAACAGAACAATGTAGAGTAGAATAGAACAATGTAGAGTAGAATAGAACAGAATAGTGTAGAGTAGAACAGAACAGAACAGTGTAGAGTAGAATAGAACAGAACAGTGTAGAGTAGAATAGAACAGAACAGTGTAGAGTAGAATAGAACAGAACAGTGTAGAGTAGAATAGAATAGAACAGTGTAGAGTAGAATAGAACAGAACAGTGTAGAGTAGAATAGAACAGAACAGTGTAGAGTAGAATAGAACAGAACAGTGTAGAGTAGAATAGAACAGAACAGTGTAGAGTAGAATAGAACAGTGTAGAGTAGAATAGAACAATGTAGAGTAGAATAGAACAGAAGTGTAGAGTAGAATAGAATAGAACAGTGTAGAGTAGAATAGAACAGAACAGTGTAGAGTAGAATAGAATAGAACAGTGTAGAGTAGAATAGAACAGAACAGTGTAGAGTAGAATAGAACAGAATAGAACAGTGTAGAATAGAATAGAACAGTGTAGAGTAGAATAGAACAGAACAGTGTAGAGTAGAACAGAACAGAACAGTGTAGAGTAGAATAGAACAGAACAGTGTAGAGTAGAATAGAACAGAACAGTGTAGAGTAGAATAGAACAGAACAGTGTAGAGTAGAATAGAATAGAACAGTGTAGAGTAGAATAGAACAGAACAGTGTAGAGTAGAATAGAACAGAACAGTGTAGAGTAGAATAGAACAGAACAGTGTAGAGTAGAATAGAACAGAACAGTGTAGAGTAGAATAGAACAGAACAGTGTAGAGTAGAATAGAACAGTGTAGAGTAGAATAGAACAATGTAGAGTAGAATAGAACAGAAGTGTAGAGTAGAATAGAATAGAACAGTGTAGAGTAGAATAGAACAGAACAGTGTAGAGTAGAATAGAACAGAACAGTGTAGAGTAGAATAGAACAGAACAGTGTAGAGTAGAATAGAACAGAACAGTGTAGAGTAGAATAGAACAGAACAGTGTAGAGTAGAATAGAACAGAACAGTGTAGAGTAGAATAGAACAGTGTAGAGTAGAATAGAACAGAACAGTGTAGAGTAGAATAGAACAGAACAGTGTAGAGTAGAATAGAACAGAACAGTGTAGAGTAGAATAGAACAGAACAGTGTAGAGTAGAATAGAACAGAACAGTGTAGAGTAGAATAGAACAGTGTAGAGTAGAATAGAACAGTGTAGAGTAGAATAGAACAGTGTAGAGTAGAATAGAACAGTGTAGAGTAGAACAGAACAGTGTAGAGTAGAATATAACAGAATAGAACAGTGTAGAGTAGAATAGAACAGTGTAGAGTAGAATAGAACAGAACAGTGTAGAGTAGAATAGAACAGAACAGTGTAGAGTAGAATAGAACAGAACAGTGTAGAGTAGAATAGAACAGAACAGTGTAGAGTAGAATAGAACAGTGTAGAGTAGAATAGAACAGTGTAGAGTAGAATAGAACAGTGTAGAGTAGAACAGAACAGTGTAGAGTAGAATATAACAGAATAGAACAGTGTAGAGTAGAACAGAACAGTGTAGAGTAGAATATAACAGAATAGAACAGTGTAGAGTAGAACAGAACAGTGTAGAGTAGAATGTAACAGAATAGAACAGTGTAGAGTAGAATGTAACAGAATAGAACAGTGTAGAGTAGAATAGAACAGAACAGTGTAGAGTAGAATAGAACAGAACAGTGTAGAGTAGAATAGAACAGAACAGTGTAGAGTAGAATAGAACAGAACAGTGTAGAGTAGAATAGAACAGAACAGTGTAGAGTAGAATAGAACAGAACAGTGTAGAGTAGAATAGAACAGGACAGTGTAGAGTAGAATAGAACAGTGTAGAGTAGAATAGAACAGAACAGTGTAGAGTAGAATAGAACAGAATAGAACAGTGTAGAGTAGAATAGAACAGAACAGTGTAGAGTAGAACAGAACAGAATAGAACAGTGTAGAGTAGAATAGAACAGAATAGAACAGTGTAGAGTAGAACAGAACAGAATAGAACAGTGTAGAGTAGAATAGAACAGAACAGTGTAGAGTAGAACAGAACAGAATAGAACAGTGTAGAGTAGAATAGAACAGAATAGAACAGTGTAGAGTAGAATAGAACAGAACAGTGTAGAGTAGAATAGAACAGTGTAGAGTAGAATAGAACAGAACAGTGTAGAGTAGAATAGAACAGAATAGAACAGTGTAGAGTAGAATAGAACAGAATAGAACAGTGTAGAGTAGAATAGAACAGAACAGTGTAGAGTAGAACAGAACAGAATAGAACAGTGTAGAGTAGAATAGAACAGAATAGAACAGTGTAGAGTAGAATAGAACAGAATAGAACAGTGTAGAGTAGAATAGAACAGAACAGTGTAGAGTAGAACAGAACAGAATAGAACAGTGTAGAGTAGAATAGAACAGAATAGAACAGTGTAGAGTAGAATAGAACAGAATAGAACAGTGTAGAGTAGAATAGAACAGAGTAGAGTAGAATAGAACAGTGTAGAGTAGAATAGAACAGTGTAGAGTAGAATAGAACAGAACAGTGTAGAGTAGAATAGAACAGAACAGTGTAGAGTAGAACAGAACAGAACAGTGTAGAGTAGAACAGAACAGAATAGAACAATGTAGAGTAGAATAGAACAGAACAGTGTAGAGTAGAATAGAACAGTGTAGAGTAGAATAGAACAATGTAGAGTAGAATAGAACAGAACAGTGTAGAGTAGAATAGAACAGAACAGTGTAGAGTAGAACAGAACAGAATAGAACAGTGTAGAGTAGAACAGAACAGAATAGAACAGTGTAGAGTAGAATAGAACAGAATAGAACAGTGTAGAGTAGAACAGAATAGAACAGTGTAGAGTAGAATAGAACAGAACAGTGTAGAGTAGAACAGAACAGAATAGAACAGTGTAGAGTAGAATAGAACAGAATAGAACAGTGTAGAGTAGAATAGAACAGAACAGTGTAGAGTAGAATAGAACAGTGTAGAGTAGAATAGAACAGAATAGAACAGTGTAGAGTAGAATAGAACAGAACAGTGTAGAGTAGAATAGAACAGTGTAGAGTAGAATAGAACAGAACAGTGTAGAGTAGAATAGAACAGAATAGAACAGTGTAGAGTAGAATAGAACAGAACAGTGTAGAGTAGAACAGAACAGAATAGAACAGTGTAGAGTAGAATAGAACAGAACAGTGTAGAGTAGAATAGAACAGAATAGAACAGTGTAGAGTAGAATAGAACAGAACAGTGTAGAGTAGAACAGAACAGAATAGAACAGTGTAGAGTAGAATAGAACAGAATAGAACAGTGTAGAGTAGAATAGAACAGAATAGAACAGTGTAGAGTAGAACAGAACAGTGTAGAGTAGAATGTAACAGAATAGAACAGTGTAGAGTAGAATAGAACAGAACAGTGTAGAGTAGAATAGAACAGAACAGTGTAGAGTAGAATAGAACAGAACAGTGTAGAGTAGAATAGAACAGAACAGTGTAGAGTAGAATAGAACAGAACAGTGTAGAGTAGAATAGAACAGAACAGTGTAGAGTAGAATAGAACAGAATAGAACAGTGTAGAGTAGAATAGAACAGAACAGTGTAGAGTAGAACAGAACAGAATAGAACAGTGTAGAGTAAATAGAACAGAATAGAACAGTGTAGAGTAGAACAGGAACAGAATAGAACAGTGTAGAGTAGAATAGAACAGAACAGTGTAGAGTAGAACAGAACAGAATAGAACAGTGTAGAGTAGAATAGAACAGAATAGAACAGTGTAGAGTAGAATAGAACAGAACAGTGTTAGAGTAGAATAGAACAGTGTAGAGTAGAATAGAACAGAACAGTGTAGAGTAGAATAGAACAGAATAGAACAGTGTAGAGTAGAATAGAACAGAATAGAACAGTGTAGGTAGAATAGAACAGACAGTGTAGAGTAGAACAGAACAGAATAGAACAGTGTAGAGTAGAATAGAACAGAATAGAACAGTGATAGAGTAGAATAGAACAGAACAGTGTAGAGTAGAATAGAACAGTGTAGAGTAGAATAGAACAGAATAGAACAGTGTAGAGTAGAATAGAACAGAACAGTGTAGAGTAGAATAGAACAGTGTAGAGTAGAATAGAATAGAACAGTGTAGAGTAGAATAGAACAGAATAGAACAGTGTAGAGTAGAATAGAACCAGAACAGTGTAGACGCAGAACAGAATAGAACAGTGTAGAGTAGAAATAGAACAGAATAGAACAGTGTAGAGTAGAATAGAACAGAACAGTGTAGAGTAGAATAGAACAGTGTAGAGTAGAATAGAACGAATAGAACAGTGTAGAGTAGAATAGAACAGAACAGTGTAGAGTAGAAATAGAAACAGTGTAGAGTAGAATAGAATAGAACAGTGTAGAGTAGAATAGAACAGAATAGAACAGTGTAGAGTAGAATAGAACAGAACAGTGTAGAGTAGTAACAATAGAACAGAGAGTAGAATAGAACAGATAGAACAGTGTAGAGTAGAATAGAACAGAATAGAACAGTGTAGAGTAGAATAGAACAGAGTAGAGTAGAATAGAACAGTGTAGAGTAGAATAGAACAGTGTAGAGTAGAATAGAACAGAACAGTGTAGAGTAGAATAGAACAGAACAGTGTAGAGTAGAACAGAACAGAATAGTGTAGAGTAGAACAGAACAGAACAGTGTAGAGTAGAACAGAACAGAATAGAACAATGTAGAGTAGAATAGAACAGAACAGTGTAGAGTAGAATAGAACAGTGTAGAGTAGAATAGAACAATGTAGAGTAGAATAGAACAGAACAGTGTAGAGTAGAATAGAACAGAACAGTGTAGAGTAGAACAGAACAGAATAGAACAGTGTAGAGTAGAACAGAACAGAATAGAACAGTGTAGAGTAGAATAGAACAGAATAGAACAGTGTAGAGTAGAACAGAACAGAATAGAACAGTGTAGAGTAGAATAGAACAGAACAGTGTAGAGTAGAACAGAACAGAATAGAACAGTGTAGAGTAGAATAGAACAGAATAGAACAGTGTAGAGTAGAATAGAACAGAACAGTGTAGAGTAGAATAGAACAGTGTAGAGTAGAATAGAACAGAACAGTGTAGAGTAGAATAGAACAGAATAGAACAGTGTAGAGTAGAATAGAACAGAACAGTGTAGAGTAGAATAGAACAGAATAGAACAGTGTAGAGTAGAATAGAACAGAATAGAACAGTGTAGAGTAGAATAGAACAGAATAGAACAGTGTAGAGTAGAATAGAACAGAACAGTGTAGAGTAGAATAGAACAGTGTAGAGTAGAATAGAACAGTGTAGAGTAGAATAGAACAGAACAGTGTAGAGTAGAATAGAACAGAACAGTGTAGAGTAGAACAGAACAGAAAGTGTAGAGTAGAACAGAACAGAACAGTGTAGAGTAGAACAGAACAGAATAGAACAGTGTAGAGTAGAACAGAACAGAATAGAACAGTGTAGAGTAGAATAGAACAGAATAGAACAGTGTAGAGTAGAACAGAACAGAATAGAACAGTGTAGAGTAGAATAGAACAGAATAGAACAGTGTAGAGTAGAACAGAATAGAACAACAGTGTAGAATAGAATAGAACAGTGTAGAGTAGAATAGAACAATGTAGAGTAGAATAGAACAGAACAGTGTAGAGTAGAATAGAACAATGTAGAGTAGAATAGAACAATGTAGAGTAGAATAGAATAGAACAGTGTAGAGTAGAATAGAATAGAACAGTGTAGAGTAGAATAGAACAGAACAGTGTAGAGTAGAATAGAACAGAACAGTGTAGAGTAGAATAGAACAATGTAGAGTAGAATAGAACAGTGTAGAGTAGAATAGAATAGAACAGTGTAGAGTAGAATAGAATAGAACAGTGTAGAGTAGAATAGAACAGTATAGAGTAGAATAGAACAGAACAGTGCAGAGTAGAATAGAACAGAACAGTGTAGAGTAGAATAGAACAATGTAGAGTAGAATAGAACAGAACAGTGTAGAGTAGAACAGAACAGAAGTAGAGTAGAAAGACAGTGTAGAGTAGAATAGAACAGTGTAGAGTAGAATAGAACAGAACAGTGTAGAGTAGAATAGAACAGAACAGTGTAGAGTAGAACAGAACAGAATAGTGTAGAGTAGAACAGAACAGAACAGTGTAGAGTAGAACAGAACAGAATAGAACAATGTTAGAGTAGAATAGAACAGAACAGTGTAGAGTAGAATAGAACAGTGTAGAGTAGAATAGAACAATGTAGAGTAGATAGAACAGAAGTGTAGAGTAGAATAGACAGAACAGTGTAGAGTTAGAACAGAACAGAACAGTGTAGAGTAGAACAGAACAGAATAGAACAGTGTAGAGTAGAACAGAACAGATAGAACAGTGTAGAAGTAGAATAGAACAGTGTAGAGTAGAATAGAACAGAACAGTGTAGAGTAGAATAGAACAGAACAGTGTAGAGTAGAATAGAACAGAACAGTGTAGAGTAGAATAGAACAGAACAGTGTAGAGTAGAATAGAACAGAACAGTGTAGAGAGAATAGAACAGAACAGTGTAGAGTAGAATAGAACAGGACAGTGAGAGTAGAATAGAACAGTGTAGAGTAGAAATAGAGTAGAATAGAACAACAGTGTAGAGTAGAATAGAACAGCATAGAACAGTGTAGAGTAGAATAGAACAGAACAGTGTAGAGTAGAACAGAACAGAATAGAACAGTGTAGAGTAGAATAGAACAGAATAGAACAGTGTAGAGTAGAACAGAAAGATAGAACAATGTAGAGTAGAATAGAACAGAACAGTGTAGAGTAGAATAGAACAGTGTAGAGTAGAATAGAACAATGTAGAGTAGAATAGAACAGAACAGTGTAGAGTAGAATAGAACAGAACAGTGTAGAGTAGAACAGAACAGAATAGAACAGTGTAGAGTAGAACCAGAACAGAGATAGAAACAGTGTAGGTAGAATAGAACAGAATAGAACAGTGAGAGTAGAACAGAACAGAATTAGAACAGTTGTTAGAGTAGAATAGAACAGAACAGTTAGAGTAGAACAGAACAGAAATAAACAGTGTAGAGTTAGAATAGAACAGAATAGAACAGTGTAGAGTAGAATAGAACAGAACAGTGTAGAGTAGAATAGAACAGTGTAGAGTAGAATAGAACAGAACAGTGTAGAGTAGAATAGAACAGAATAGAACCAGTGTAGAGTAGAATAGAACAGAACAGTGTAGAGTAGAACAGAACAGAATAGAACAGTGTAGAGTAGAATAGAACAGAATAGAACAGTTTAGAGTAGAATAGAACAGAATAGAACCAGTGTAGAGTAGAATAGAACAGAAAGTGTAGAGTAGAATAGAACAGTGTAGAGTAGAATAGAACAGTGTAGAGTAGAATAGAACAGAACAGTGTAGAGTAGAATAGAACAGAACAGTGTAGAGTAGAACAGAACAGAATAGTGTAGAACAGAACAGAACAGTGTAGAGGTAGAACAGACAGAATAGAACAGTGTAGAGTAGAACCAGAACAGAATAGAACAGTGTAGAGTAGAACAGAACAGAATAGAACAGTGTAGAGTAGAACAGAACAGAATAGAACAGTGTAGAGTAGAAGAGAACAGAATAGAACAGTGTAGAGTAGAACAGATAGAACAGAACAGTGTAGAATAGAATAGAACAGTGTAGAGTAGAATAGAACAATGTAGAGTAGAATAGAACAGAACAGTGTAGAGTAGAATAGAACAATGTAGAGTAGAGAATAGAACAATGGAGAGTAGAATAGAATAGAACAGTGTAGAGTAGAATAGAATAGAACAGTGTAGAGTAGAATAGAACAGAACAGTGTAGAGTAGAATAGAACAGAACAGTGTAGAGTAGAATAGAACAATGTAGAGTAGAATAGAACAATGTAGAGTAGATAGAATAGAACAGTGTAGAGTAGAATAGAATAGAACAGTGTAGAGTAGAATAGAACAGTATAGAGTAGAATAGAACAGAACAGTGCAGAGTAGAATAGAACAGAACAGTGTAGAGTAGAATAGAACAATGTAGAGTAGAATAGAACAGAACAGTGTAGAGTAGAACAGAACAGAGTAGAGTAGAATAGAACAGTGTAGAGTAGAATAGAACAGTGTAGAGTAGAATAGAACAGAACAGTGTAGAAGTAGAAATAGAACAGAACAGTGTAGAGTAGAACGAAACAGAATAGTGTAAGAGTAGAACAGAACAGACAGTGTAGAGTAGAAACAGAACAGAATAGAAACAATGTAGAGTAGGAATTAGAACAGAACAGTGTAGAGTAGAATAGAACAGTGTAGAGTAGAATAGAACAATGTAGAGTAGAATAGAACAGAACAGTGTAGAGTAGAATAGAACAGAACAGTGTAGAGTAGAACAGAACAGAATAGAACAGTGTAGAGTAGAACAGAACAGAATAGAACAGTGTAGAGTAGAACAGAACAGTGTAGAGTAGAATGTAACAGAATAGAACAGTGTAGAGTAGAATAGAACAGAACAGTGTAGAGTAGAATAGAACAGAACAGTGTAGAGTAGAATAGAACAGAACAGTGTAGAGTAGAATAGAACAGAACAGTGTAGAGTAGAATAGAACAGAACAGTGTAGAGTAGAATAGAACAGACAGTGTAGAGTAGAATAGAACAGGACAGTGTAGAGTAGAATAGAACAGTGTAGAGTAGAATAGAACAGAACAGTGTAGAGTAGAATAGAACAGAATAGAACAGTGTAGAGTAGAATAGAACAGAACAGTGTAGAGTAGAACAGAACAGAATAGAACAGTGTAGAGTAGAATAGAACAGAATAGAACAGTGTAGAGTAGAACAGAACAGAATAGAACAGTGTATAGTAGAATAGAACAGAACAGTGTAGAGTAGAACAGAACAGAATAGAACAGTGTAGAGTAGAATAGAACAGAATAGAACAGTGTAGAGTAGAATAGAACAGACCGTGTAGAGTAGAATAGAACAGTGTAGAGTAGAATAGAACAGAACAGTGTAGAGTAGAATAGAACAGAATAGAACAGTGTAGAGTAGAATAGAACAGAATAGAACAGTGTAGAGTAGAATAGAACAGAACAGTGTAGAGTAGAACAGAACAGAATAGAACAGTGTAGAGTAGAAATAGAACAGAATAGAACAGTGTAGAGTAGAATAGAACAGAATAGAACAGTGTAGAGTAGAATAGAACAGAACAGTGTAGAGTAGAACAGAACAGAATAGAACAGTGTAGAGTAGAATAGAACAGAATAGAACAGTGTAGAGTAGAATAGAACAGAATAGAACAGTGTAGAGTAGAATAGAACAGAGTAGAGTAGAATAGAACAGTGTAGAGTAGAATAGAACAGTGTAGAGTAGAATAGAACAGAACAGTGTAGAGTAGAATAGAACAGAACAGTGTAGAGTAGAACAGAACAGAATAGTGTAGAGTAGAACAGAACAGAACAGTGTAGAGTAGGAACAGAACAGAATAGAACAATGTAGAGTAGAATAGAACAGAACAGTGTAGAGTAGAATAACAGTGTAGAGTAGAATAGAACAATGTAGAGTAAGAATAGAACAGAACAGTGTAGAGTAGAATAGAACAAACAGTGTAGAGTAGAACAGAACAGAATAGAACAGTGTAGAGTAGAACAGAACAGAATAGAACAGTGTAGAGTAGATAGAACAGAATAGAACAGTGTAAGTAAACAGAACAGAATAGAACAGTGTAGAGTAGAATAGAACAGAACAGTGTAGAGTAGAATAGAACAGTGTAGAGTAGATAGAACAGAACAGTGTAGAGTAGAAATAGACAGAATAGAACAGTGTAGAGGTAGAATAGAACAGAAAGTTGTAGAGTAGAACAGAACAGAATAGAACAGTGTAGAGTAGAATAGAACAGAATAAACAGTGTAGAGTAGAATAGAACAGATAGAACAGTGTAGAGTAGAATAGAACAGAACAGTGGTAGAGTTAGAATAGAACAGTGTAGAAGTAGAATAGAATAGACAAGAACAGTGTAGAAGTAGAATAGAACAGAACAGTGTAGAGTAGAACAGAACAGAATAGTGTAGAGTAGAACAGAACAGAACCAGTGTAGAGTAGAACAGAACAGAATAGAACAGTGTAGAGTTAGAACAGAACAGAATAGAACAGTGTAGAGTAGAACAGAACAGAATAGAACAGTGTAGAGTAGAACAGAACAGAATAGAACAGTGTAGAGTAGAGAGAACAGAATAGAACAGTGTAGAGTAGAACAGAATAGAACAGAACAGTGTAGAATAGAATAGAACAGTGTAGAGTAGAATAGAACAATGTAGAGTAGAATAGAAAGAACAGTGTAGAGTAGAATAGAACAATGTAGAGTAGAATAGAACAATGTAGAGGTAGAATAGAATAGAACGTGTAGAGTAGAATAGAATAGTGTAGAGTAGAATAGAACGAACAGTGTAGAGTAGAATAGAACAGAACAGTGGTAGAGTAAAACAATGTAGAGTAGAATAGAACAATGTAGAGTAGAATAGAATAGAACAGTTGTAGAGTAGAATAGAATAGAACAGTGTAGAGTAGAAATAGAACAGAACAGTATAGAGTAGAATAGAACAGAACAGTGCAGAGTAGAATAGAACAGAACAGTGTAGAGTAGAATAGAACAATGTAGAGTAGAATAGAACAGAACAGTGTAGAGTAGAACAGAACAGTGTAGAGTAGAATAGAACAATGTAGAGTAGAATAGAACAGAACAGTGTAGAGTAGAACTAGAACAATGTAGAGTAGAATAGAACAGAACAGTGTAGAGTAGAATAGAACAGAACAGTGTAGAGTAGAACAGAACAGACAGTGTAGAGTAGAACAGAACAGAATAGAACAGTGTAGAGTAGAAACAGAACAGAATAGAATAGAACAGTGTAGAGTAGAACAGAACAGAATAGAACAGTGTAGAGTAGAACAGAACAGAATAGAACAGTGTAGAGTAGAACAGAACAGAATAGAACAGTGTAGAGTAGAACAGAACAGAATAGAACAGTGTAGGAGTAGAACAGAATAGAACAGAACAGCTGTAGAATAGAATAGAACAGTGTAGAGTAGAATAGAACAATGTAGAGTAGAATAGAACAATGTAGAGTAGAATAGAATAGAACAGTGTAGAGTAGAATAGAATAGAACAGTGTAGAGTAGAATAGAACAGAACAGTGTAGAGTAGAATAGAACAGAACAGTGTAGAGTAGAATAGAACAGAACAGTGTAGAGTAGAATAGAACAATGTAGCAGTAGAATAGAACAATGTAGAGTAGAATAGAATAGAACAGTGTAGGTAGAATAGAATAGAACAGTGTAGAGTAGAATAGAACAGAACAGTATAGAGTAGAATAGAACAGAACAGTGCAGAGTAGAATAGACAGAACAGTGTAGAGTAGAATAGAACAATGTAGAGTAGAATAGAACAGAACAGTGTAGAGTAGAACAGAACAGTGTAGAGTAGAATAGAACAATGTAGAGTAGAAATAGAATAGAACAGTGTAGAGTAGAATAGAACAATGTTAGAGTAGAATAGAACAGAACAGTGTAGAGTAGAATAGAACAGAACAGTGTAGAGTAGAATAGAACAGAACAGTGTAGAGTAGAACAGAACAGAACAGAACAGTGTAGAGTAGAATAGAACAGAACAGTGTAGAGTAGAATAGAACAGAACAGTGTAGAGTAGAATAGAACAGAACAGAACAGTGTAGAGTAGAATAGAACAGAACAGTGTAGAGTAGAATAGAACAGAAACAGTGTAGAGTAGAATAGTACAGTGTAGAGTAGAATAGAACAGAACAGTGTAGAGTTGAATAGAACAGAACAGTGTAGAGTAGAATAGAACAGAAACAGTGTAGAGTAGAATAGAACAGAACAGTGTAGAGTAGAATAGAACAGAACAGTGTAGAGTAGAATAGAACAGTGTAGAGTAGAATAGAACAGAACAGTGTAGAGTAGAATAGACAGTGTAGAGTAGAATAGAACAGAACAGTGTAGAGTAGAATAGAACAGTGTAGAGTAGAATAGAACAGTGTAGAGTAGAATAGAATAGAACAGTGTAGAGTAGAATAGAACAGTGTAGAGTAGAATAGAACAGAACAGTGTAGAGTAGAATAGAACAGTGTAGAGTAGAATAGAACAGAACAGTGTAGAGTAGAATAGAACAGAACAGTGTAGAGTAGAATAGAACAGAACAGTGTAGAGTAGAACAGAACAGAATAGACAGTGTAGAGTAGAATAGAACAGAATAGAACAGTGTAGAGTAGAACAGAACAGAACAGTGTAGAGTAGAACAGAACAGAATAGAACAGTGTAGAGTAGAACAGAACAGAACAGTGTAGAGTAGAATAGAAACAGAACAGTGTAGAGTAGAACAGAACAGAATAGAACAGTGTAGAACAGAACGAATAGAACCAGTGTAGAGTAGAATAGAACAGTGTAGAGTAGAATAGAACAGTGTAGAGTAGAATAGAACAATGTAGAGTAGAATAGAACAGAATAGTGTAGAGTAGAATAGAACAAACGGTGTAGAGTAAGAATAGAACAGAACAGTGTAGAGTAGAATAGAACAGAATAGAACAGTGTAGAGTAGAATAGAACAGTGTAGAGTAGAAAGAACAGTGTAGAGTAGAATAGAATAGAATAGAACAGTGTAGAGTAGAACAGAGTAGAATAGAACAGTGTAGAGTAGAATAGAACAATGTAGAGTAGAATAGAACAGAGTAGAGTAGAATAGAACAGAGTAGAGTAGAATAGAACAGTGTAGAGTAGAATAGAACAGTGTAGAGTAGAATAGAACAGTGTAGAGTAGAATAGAACAGAATAGAACAGTGTAGAGTAGAACAGAACAGAACAGTGTAGAGTAGAATAGAACAATGTAGAGTAGAATAGAACAGTGTAGAGTATAATAGAACAGTGTAGAGTAGAATAGAACAGTGTAGAGTAGAATATAACAGAATAGAACAGTGTAGAGTAGAATAGAACAGATTAGAACAGTGTAGAGTAGAACAGAACAGAATAGAACAGTGTAGAGTAGAACAGTGTAGAGTAGAATAGAACAGTGTAGAGTAGAATAGAACAGTGTAGAGTAGAATAGAACAGTGTAGAGTAGAATAGAACAGAATAGAACAGTGTAGAGTAGAATAGAACAGAACAGTGTAGAGTAGAACAGAACAGAACAGTGTAGAATATAACAGTGTAGAGTAGAATAGAACAGAATAGAACAGTGTAGAGTAGAATAGAACAGAACAGTGTAGAGTAGAATATAACAGAATAGAACAGTGTAGAACAGAACAGTGTAGAGTAGAATAGAACAGTGTAGAGTAGAATAGAACAGAATAGAACAGTGTAGAGTAGAATAGAACAGCATAGAACAGTGTAGAGTAGAATAGAACAGAATAGAACAGTGTAGAGTAGAATAGAACAGTGTAGAGTAGAATAGAACAGTGTAGAGTAGAACAGTGTAGAGTAGAATATAACAGAATAGAACAGTGTAGAGTAGAACAGAACAGTGTAGAGTAGAACAGAACAGAACAGTGTAGAGTAGAACAGAACAGTGTAGAGTAGAACAGAACAGTGTAGAGTAGAATATAACAGAATAGAACAGTGTAGAGTAGAACAGAACAGTGTAGAGTAGAATATAACAGAATAGAACAGTGTAGAGTAGAATAGAACAGCATAGAACAGTGTAGAGTAGAATAGAACAGAATAGAACAGTGTAGAATAGAACAGTGTAGAGTAGAATAGAACAGTGTAGAGTAGAACAGAACAGAATAGAACAGTGTAGAGTAGAACAGAACAGTGTAGAGTAGAACAGAACAGTGTAGAGTGAACAGAACAGTGTAGAGTAGAACAGAACAGTGTAGAGTAGAATATAACAGAATAGAACAGTGTAGAATAGAACAGTGTAGAGTCGAATAGAACAGCATAGAACAGTGTAGAGTAGAATAGAACAGAATAGAACAGTGTAGAATAGAACAGTGTAGAGTAGAATAGAACAGTGTAGAGTAGAATATAACAGAATAGAACAGTGTAGAATAGAACAGTGTAGAGTAGAACAATGTAGAGTAGAACAATGTAGAGTAGAATAAACCGTATAGAATAGAATAGAACAGTGTAGAGTAGAATAGAACAGTGTAGAGTAGAATAGAACAGTGTAGAGTAGAATAGAACAGTGTAGAGTAGAATAGAACAGAATAGAACAGTGTAGAGTAGAATATAACAATGTAGAGTAGAATAGAACAGAATAGAACAGTGTAGAGTAGAACAGAATAGAACAGTGTAGAATAGAACAATGTAGAGTAGAACAATGTAGAGTAGAACAATGTAGAGTAGAATATAAAAGTGTAGAGTGAATATAACAGTGTAGAGTAGAATAGAACAGAATAGAACAGTGTAGAATAGAACAGTGTAGAGTAGAACAATGTAGAGTAGAATAGAACCGTATAGAATAGAACAGTGTAGAGTAGAATAGAACAGTGTAGAGTAGAATAGAACAGTGTAGAATAGAATAGAACAATGTAGAGTAGAATAGAAACCGTATAGAATAGAATAGTGTAGAGTAGAACATAACAGTGTAGAGTAGAACATAACAGTGTAGAGTAGAATAGAACCGTATAGAATAGAACAGTGTAGAGTAGAATAGAACAATGTAGAGTAGATAGAACCATATAGAATAGAACAGTGTAGAGTAGAACAGAACAATGTAGAGTAGAATAAGAACCGTATAGAATAGTGTAGAGTAGAACATAACAGTGTAGAGTAGAACATAACAGTGTAGAGTAGAATAGAACAGAATAGAACAGTGTAGACTAGAATAGACCAGTGTAGAGTAGAATAGAACCGTATAGAATAGAACAGTGTAGAGTAGAATAGAACCGTATAGAATAGAACAGTGTAGAGTAGAATAGAACAGGGTAGAGTAGAATAGAACAGAATAGAACAGTGTAGAGTAGAATAGAACAGTGTAGAGTAGAATAGAACAATGTAGAGTAGAATAGAACAGAACAGTGTAGAGTAGAAACAGAACAGTGTAGAGTAGAATAGAACAATGTAGAGTAGAATAGAATAGAACAGTGTAGAGTAGAATAGAACAATGTAGAGTAGAATAGAACAGAACAGTGTAGAGTAGAATAGAACAGAACAGTGTAGAGTAGAATAGAACAGAACAGTGTAGAGTAGACAGAACAGAACAGAACAGTGTAGAGTAGAATAGAACAGAACAGTGTAGAGTAGAATAGAACAGAACAGTGTAGAGTAGAAATAGAACAGAACAGAACAGTGTAGAGTAGAATAGAACAGAACAGTGTAGAGTAGAATAGAACAGAAACAGTGTAGAGTAGAATAGTACAGTGTAGAGTAGAATAGAACAGAACAGTGTAGAGTTGAATAGAACAGAACAGTGTAGAGTAGAATAGAACAGAACAGTGTAGAGTAGAATAGAACAGAACAGTGTAGAGTAGAATAGAACAGAACAGTGTAGAGGGTAGAATAGAACAGTGTAGAGTAGAATAGAACAGAACAGTGTAGAGTAGATAGAACAGTGTAGAGTAGAATAGAACAGAACAGTGTTAGAGTAGAATAGAACAGTGTAGAGTAGAATAGAACAGTGTTAGAGTAGAATAGAATACAGTGTAGAGTAGAATAGAACAGAACAGTGTAGAGTAGAATAGAACAGTGTAGAGTAGAATAGAACAGAACAGTGTAGAGTAGAATAGAACAGAACAGTGTAGAGTAGAATAGAACAGAACAGTGTAGAGTAGAACAGAACAGAATAGAACAGTGTAGAGTAGAATAGAACAGAATAGAACAGTGTAGAGTAGAACAGAACAGAACAGTGTAGAGTAGAACAGAACAGAATAGAACAGTGTAGAGTAGAACAGAACAGAACAGTGTAGAGTAGAATAGAACAGAACAGTGTAGAGTAGAACAGAACAGAATAGAACAGTGTAGAACAGAACAGAATAGAACAGTGTAGAGTAGAATAGAACAGTGTAGAGTAGAATAGAACAGTGTAGAGTAGAATAGAACAATGTAGAGTAGAATAGAACAGAATAGTGTAGAGTAGAATAGAACAGAACGGTGTAGAGTAGAATAGAACAGAACAGTGTAGAGTAGAATAGAAAGAATAGAACAGTGTAGAGTAGAATAGAACAGTGTAGAGTAGAATAGAATAGAACAGTGTAGAGTAGAACAGAGTAGAATAGAACAGTGTAGGTAGAATAGACAATGTAGAGTAGAACAGAGTAGAGTAGAATAGAACAGAGTAGAGTAGAATAGAACAGTGTAGAGTAGAATAGAACAGTGTAGAGTAGAATAGAACAGTGTAGAGTAGAATAGAACAGAATAGAACAGTGTAGAGTAGAACAGAACAGAACAGTGTAGAGTAGAATAGAACAATGTAGAGTAAGATAGAACAGTGTAGAGTATAATAGAACAGTGTAGAGTGAATAGAACAGTGTAGAGTAGAATATACAGAATAGAACAGTGTAGAGTAGAATAGAACAGTGTAGAGTAGAATAAACAGATTGTAGAACAGTGTAGAGTAGAACAGAACAGAATAGAACAGTGTAGATAGAACAGTGTAGAGTAGAATAGAACAGTGTAGAGTAGAATAGAACAGTGTGAGTAGAATAGAACAGTGTAGAGTAGAATAGAACAGAATAGAACAGTGTAGAGTAGAATAGAACAGAACAGTGTAGAGTAAACAGAACAGAACATGTAGAATATAACAGTGTAGAGTAGAATAGAACAGAATAGAACAGTGTAGAGTAGAATAGAACAGAACAGTGTAGAGTAGAATATAACAGATAGAACAGTGTAGAACAGAACAGTGTAGGTAGAATAGAACAGTGTAAGTAGAATAGAACAGAATAGAACAGTGTAGAGTAGAATAGAACAGCATAGAACCAGTTTAGAGTAGAATAGAAGAAGTAGAACAGTGTAGAGTAGAATAGAACAGTGTAGAGTAGAATAGAACAGTGTAGAGTAGAATAGAACAGTGTAGAGTAGAATAGAACAGTGTAGAGTAGAATAGAACAGTGTAGAGTAGAACAGTGTAGAGTAGAATATAACAGAATAGAACAGTGTAGAGTAGAACAGAACAGTGTAGAGTAGAACAGAACAGAACAGTGTAGAGTAGAACAGAACAGTGTAGAGTAGAACAGAACAGTGTAGAGTAGGAATATAACAGAATAGAACAGTGTAGAGTAGAACAGAACAGTGTAGAGTAGAATATAACAGAATAGAACAGTGTAGAGTAGAATAGAACAGCATAGAACAGTGTAGAGTAGAATAGAACAGAATAGAACAGTGTAGAATAGAACAGTGTAGAGTAGAATAGAACAGTGTAGAGTAGAACAGAACAGAATAGAACAGTGTAGAGTAGAACAGAACAGTGTAGAGTAGAACAGAACAGTGTAGAGTAGAACAGAACAGTGTAGGTAGAACAGACAGTGTAGAGTAGAATAACAGAATCAGAACAGTGTAGAATAGAACAGTGTAGAGTCGAATAGAACAGCATAGAACAGTGTAGAGTAGAATATAACAGAATAGAACAGTGTTAGAATAGAACAGTGTAGAGTAGAACAATGTAGAGTAGAACAATGTAGAGTAGAATATAACCGTATAGAATAGAATAGAACAGTGTAGAGTAGAATAGAACAGTGTAGAGTAGAATAGAACAGTGTAGAGTAGAATAGAACAGTGTAGAGTAGAATAGAACAGAATAGAACAGTGTAGAGTAGAATATAACAATGTAGAGTAGAATAGAACAGAATAGAACAGTGTAGAGTAGAACAGAATAGAACAGTGTAGAATAGAACAATGTAGAGTAGAACAATGTAGAGTAGAACAATGTAGAGTAGAATAAAAAAGTGTAGAGTAGAATATAACAGTGTAGAGTAGAATAGAACAGAATAGAACAGTGTAGAATAGAACAGTGTAGAGTAGAACAATGTAGAGTAGAATAGAACCGTATAGAATAGAACAGTGTAGAGTAGAATAGAACAGTGTAGAGTAGAATAGAACAGTGTAGAATAGAATAGAACAATGTAGAGTAGAATAGAACCGTATAGAATAGAATAGTGTAGAGTAGAACATAACAGTGTAGAGTAGAACATAACAGTGTAGAGTAGAATAGAACCGTATAGAATAGAACAGTGTAGAGTAGAATAGAACAATGTAGAGTAGAATAGAACCATATAGAATAGAACAGTGTAGAGTAGAAACAGAACAATGTAGAGTAGAATAGAACGTATAGAATAGTGTAGAGTAGAACATAACAGTGTAGAGTAGAACATAACAGTGTAGAGTAGAATAGAACAGAATAGAACAGTGTAGACTAGAATAGACCAGTGTAGAGTAGAATAGAACCGTATAGAATAGAACAGTGTAGAGTAGAATAGAACCGTATAGAATAGAACAGTGTAGAGTAGAATAGAACAGGGTAGAGTAGAATAGAACAGAATAGAACAGTGTAGAGTAGAATAGAACAGTGTAGAGTAGAATAGAACCGTATAGAATAGAACAGTGTAGAGTAGAATAGAACCGTATAGAATAGAACAGTGTAGAGTAGAATAGAACAGGGTAGAGTAGAATAGAACCGTATAGAATAGAACAGTGTAGAGTAGAATAGAACCGTATAGAACAGAATAGTGTATATTAGAATAGAACAGGGTAGAGTAGAATAGAACCGTATAGAATAGAACAGTGTAGAGTAGAATAGAACCGTATAGAATAGAACAGTGTAGAGTAGAATAGAACAGGGTAGAGTAGAATAGAACCGTATAGAACATAACAGTGTAGAGTAGAATAGAACCGTATAGAATAGAACAGTGTAGAGTAGAATAGAACAATGTAGAGTAGAATAGAACCATATAGAATAGAACAGTGTAGAGTAGAACAGAACAATGTAGAGTAGAATAGAACCGTATAGAATAGTGTAGAGTAGAACATAACAGTGTAGAGTAGAACATAACAGTGTAGAGTAGAATAGAACAGTGTAGAGTAGAATAGAACAGTGTAGAGTAGAATAGAATAGAACAGTGTAGAGTAGAATAGAACAGTGTAGAGTAGAATAGAACAGAACAGTGTAGAGTAGAATAGAACAGTGTAGAGTAGAATAGAACAGAACAGTGTAGAGTAGAATAGAACAGAACAGTGTAGAGTAGAATAGAACAGAACAGTGTAGAGTAGAACAGAACAGAATAGAACAGTGTAGAGTAGAATAGAACAGAATAGAACAGTGTAGAGTAGAACAGAACAGAATAGAACAGTGTAGAGTAGAACAGAACAGAACAGTGTAGAGTAGAACAGAACAGAATAGAACAGTGTAGAGTAGAACAGAACAGAACAGTGTAGAGTAGAATAGAACAGAACAGTGTAGAGTAGAACAGAACAGAATAGAACAGTGTAGAACAGAACAGAATAGAACAGTGTAGAGTAGAATAGAACAGTGTAGAGTAGAATAGAACAGTGTAGAGTAGAATAGAACAATGTAGAGTAGAATAGAACAGAATAGTGTAGAGTAGAATAGAACAGAACGGTGTAGAGTAGAATAGAACAGAACAGTGTAGAGTAGAATAGAACAGAATAGAACAGTGTAGAGTAGAATAGAACAGTGTAGAGTAGAATAGAACAGTGTAGAGTAGAATAGAATAGAACAGTGTAGAGTAGAACAGAGTAGAATAGAACAGTGTAGAGTAGAATAGAACAATGTAGAGTAGAATAGAACAGAGTAGAGTAGAATAGAACAGAGTAGAGTAGAATAGAACAGTGTAGAGTAGAATAGAACAGTGTAGAGTAGAATAGAACAGTGTAGAGTAGAATAGAACAGAATAGAACAGTGTAGAGTAGAACAGAACAGAACAGTGTAGAGTAGAATAGAACAATGTAGAGTAGAATAGAACAGTGTAGAGTATAATAGAACAGTGTAGAGTAGAATAGAACAGTGTAGAGTAGAATATAACAGAATAGAACAGTGTAGAGTAGAATAGAACAGTGTAGAGTAGAATAGAACAGATTAGAACAGTGTAGAGTAGAACAGAACAGAATAGAACAGTGTAGAGTAGAACAGTGTAGAGTAGAATAGAACAGTGTAGAGTAGAATAGAACAGTGTAGAGTAGAATAGAACAGTGTAGAGTAGAATAGAACAGAATAGAACAGTGTAGAGTAGAATAGAACAGAACAGTGTAGAGTAGAACAGAACAGAACAGTGTAGAATATAACAGTGTAGAGTAGAATAGAACAGAATAGAACAGTGTAGAGTAGAATAGAACAGAACAGTGTAGAGTAGAATATAACAGAATAGAACAGTGTAGAACAGAACAGTGTAGAGTAGAATAGAACAGTGTAGAGTAGAATAGAACAGAATAGAACAGTGTAGAGTAGAATAGAACAGCATAGAACAGTGTAGAGTAGAATAGAACAGAATAGAACAGTGTAGAGTAGAATAGAACAGTGTAGAGTAGAATAGAACAGTGTAGAGTAGAATAGAACAGTGTAGAGTAGAATAGAACAGTGTAGAGTAGAATAGAACAGTGTAGAGTAGAACAGTGTAGAGTAGAACAGAACAGTGTAGAGTAGAATATAACAGAATAGAACAGTGTAGAGTAGAATAGAACAGCATAGAACAGTGTAGAGTAGAATAGAACAGAATAGAACAGTGTAGAATAGAACAGTGTAGAGTAGAATAGAACAGTGTAGAGTAGAACAGAACAGAATAGAACAGTGTAGAGTAGAATATAACAATGTAGAGTAGAATAGAACAGAATAGAACAGTGTAGAGTAGAACAGAATAGAACAGTGTAGAATAGAACAATGTAGAGTAGAACAATGTAGAGTAGAACAATGTAGAGTAGAATATAAAAGTGTAGAGTAGAATATAACAGTGTAGAGTAGAATAGAACAGAATAGAACAGTGTAGAATAGAACAGTGTAGAGTAGAACAATGTAGAGTAGAATAGAACCGTATAGAATAGAACAGTGTAGAGTAGAATAGAACAGTGTAGAGTAGAATAGAACAGTGTAGAATAGAATAGAACAATGTAGAGTAGAATAGAACCGTATAGAATAGAATAGTGTAGAGTAGAACATAACAGTGTAGAGTAGAACATAACAGTGTAGAGTAGAATAGAACCGTATAGAATAGAACAGTGTAGAGTAGAATAGAACAATGTAGAGTAGAATAGAACCATATAGAATAGAACAGTGTAGAGTAGAACAGAACAATGTAGAGTAGAATAGAACCGTATAGAATAGTGTAGAGTAGAACATAACAGTGTAGAGTAGAACATAACAGTGTAGAGTAGAATAGAACAGAATAGAACAGTGTAGACTAGAATAGACCAGTGTAGAGTAGAATAGAACCGTATAGAATAGAACAGTGTAGAGTAGAATAGAACCGTATAGAATAGAACAGTGTAGAGTAGAATAGAACAGGGTAGAGTAGAATAGAACAGAATAGAACAGTGTAGAGTAGAATAGAACAGTGTAGAGTAGAATAGAACCGTATAGAATAGAACAGTGTAGAGTAGAATAGAACCGTATAGAATAGAACAGTGTAGAGTAGAATAGAACAGGGTAGAGTAGAATAGAACCGTATAGAATAGAACAGTGTAGAGTAGAATAGAACCGTATAGAATAGAATAGTGTAGAGTAGAATAGAACAGGGTAGAGTAGAATAGAACCGTATAGAATAGAACAGTGTAGAGTAGAATAGAACCGTATAGAATAGAACAGTGTAGAGTAGAATAGAACAGGGTAGAGTAGAATAGAACCGTATAGAACATAACAGTGTAGAGTAGAATAGAACCGTATAGAATAGAACAGTGTAGAGTAGAATAGAACAATGTAGAGTAGAATAGAACCATATAGAATAGAACAGTGTAGAGTAGAACAGAACAATGTAGAGTAGAATAGAACCGTATAGAATAGTGTAGAGTAGAACATAACAGTGTAGAGTAGAACATAACAGTGTAGAGTAGAATAGAACAGTGTAGAGTAGAATAGAACAGAATAGAACAGTGTAGAGTAGAATAGAACAGTGTAGAGTAGAATAGAACAGTGTAGAGTAGAATAGAACAGTGTAGAGTAGAATAGAACCGTATAGAATAGAACAGTGTAGAGTAGAATAGAACCGTATAGAATAGAACAGTGTAGAGTAGAATAGAACAGGGTAGAGTAGAATAGAACCGTATAGAATAGAACAGTGCAGAGTAGAATAGAACAGGGTAGAGTAGAATAGAACCGTATAGAATAGAACAGTGTAGAGTAGAATAGAACCGTATAGAATAGAACCGTATAGAATAGAACAGTGTAGAGTAAAACGGAGTAGAAAATAAAGTACTTCATTACAAGCAAACATAGTTACACAATTTGAACACGTATTGAATTAAAATGCTCTTACCATCTGTATGTCTCATCCAAACCAGCCCTAAAGAAGACACATAACGTGTGTTTAACAGACGAGCAATTACAAGCAATTACCAAATCGTGTTGATTCCATGTGTACATATTAATGTTGTGTAATATACTCAATATTTAACTTTTCAAATGTCTGTCTGTTGTATTGTAAATATATGTATGTATTTATACAGTCTATATGTATTGGACATGAAATGAGGTTCTGTATTTCATAGATGTTTTTCTTTTATCTGAAATTTGTAAAAGAGTTGTTTCATAGCGTTGTTCCTACTGTGCTAGACGTGTCTTCAGTAGGTCCAGTCTCTCCTCTCTCAGAGAACCTCCACACATCTCTCCTACTCCGGGGACTAATAGGTCTACTGCTGCTGCCTGGGGAAGTACACACACACACACACAGGTAAGTATACACACACACACACACAGGTAAGTATACACACACAGGTACACACGTATACACACACACACACACACACACACACACACACACACACACACACAGGTACACACACACGTAAACACACACACAAAGGTAAGTATACACACACACACACAACTGGGTGGCTAAAGGGCTGTCATCTTTTCCACTAAACTGTAAGGAGATGACCGGGCTGCAAGTGTGGAAGAAAGAACATTTAAAATTACAGATGACACCGGTTCAACTGACATGACCCAGGACCGGTTCAACTGACATGACCCGGAACCGGTTCAACTGACATGACCCGGAACCGGTTCAACTGACATGACCCGGAACCGGTTCAACTGACATGACCCGGAACCGGTTCAACTGTCATGACCCGGAACCGGTTCAACTGACATGACCCGGGACCTGTTCAACTGACATGACCAGAATCTGTTCAACTGACATGACCATGACCGGTTCAACTGACATGACCGGGAACCGGTTCAACTGACATGACCGGGACCGGTTCAACTGACATGACCGGGAACCGGTTCAACTGACATGACCGGGACCGGTTCAACTGACATGACCGGGACCGGTTCAACTGACATGACCGGGACCGGTTCAACTGACATGACCGGGACCGGTTCAACTGACATGACCGGGACCGGTTCAACTGACATGACCGGGAACCGGTTCAACTGACATGACCGGGAACCGGTTCAACTGACATGACCGGGAACCGGTTCAACTGACATGACCGGGAACCGGTTCAACTGACATGACCGGGAACCGGTTCAACTGACATGACCGGGACCGGTTCAACTGACATGACCGGGACCGGTTCAACTGACATGACCGGGACCGGTTCAACTGACATGACCGGGACCGGTTCAACTGACATGACCGGGACCGGTTCAACTGACATGACCGGGACCGGTTCAACTGACATGACCGGGAACCGGTTCAACTGACATGACCGGGAACCGGTTCAACTGACATGACCGGGACCGGTTCAACTGACATGACCCGGAACCGGTTCAACTGACATGACCCGGAACCGGTTCAACTGACATGACCCGGAACCGGTTCAACTGACATGACCCGGAACCGGTTCAACTGACATGACCCGGAACCGGTTCAACTGACATGACCCGGAACCGGTTCAACTGACATGACCCGGAACCGGTTCAACTGTCATGACCCGGAACCGGTTCAACTGACATGACCCGGGACCTGTTCAACTGACATGACCATGACCGGTTCAACTGACATGACCATGACCGGTTCAACTGACATGACCGGGAACCGGTTCAACTGACATGACCGGGACCGGTTCAACTGACATGACCGGGACCGGTTCAACTGACATGACCGGGACCGGTTCAACTGACATGACCGGGAACCGGTTCAACTGACATGACCGGGAACCGGTTCAACTGACATGACCGGGAACCGGTTCAACTGACATGACCGGGACCGGTTCAACTGACATGACCATGACCGGTTCAACTGACATGACCAGGACCGGTTCAACTGACATGACCGGGACCGGTTCAACTGACATGACCGGAACCGGTTCAACTGACATGACCCGGAACCGGTTCAACTGACATGACCCGGAACCGGTTCAACTGACCATACAACTTTAATAGGCGAAACAATGTTTTAACTATGGAGTGGAGTTTGTTTTATTTAACCAGGTGACTCATTAACAACACATTCTCTAATATAATAACAACCTGATGTGTTGTTCAAACTAAACCGATCTCCATGTGCTACGTGACCTTACAGTGTGTAGAGGCTGGTCCTGGTTGTCTCGTGTGTAGAAGGGCTTCAGGGCATAGGGATAATCAGTGACGAAGAGAGGAACATCGCCACAATGTTTCACCAGGTACTTCTCATGCTCTGTCTGCAAGTCAGAGCCCCACTGATAAAAGGGAGGGAGGGAGGGAGGGAGGGAAGGAGGAGAGAGGGAAGGAGGAGAGAGGGAAGGAGGAGGGAGGGAAGGAGGAGGGAGGGAAGTAGGAGGGAGGGAAGGAGGAGAGAGGGAGACAAAAGGGGGAAGAGAATCAGTAAAAGAGGGAGGGAGAGGAAGGTAGGGAAGAGAGGTGGGGTAGAGTGAGAAGGGGAGAGAGGGAAGGAGTTAGAGGCAGAAAGAGAATGAGAGATTAAAGGTTTGACCCCACACATGCCCGAAAATGTAGAATCTAAGGTGTGAAAATAGAATCAGGTTGACACAGTACAGAATACACAGGGTACAACATTCTAGAAAATAGCTCTACTGACCATCTGTTATTAAGAGGCTACAGCTATCTCCTTCTGAAAGAGGATACATCTATCTCCTTCTGAAAGAGGCTACAGCTATCTCCTTCTGAAAGAGGATACATCTATCTCCTTCTGAAAGAGGCTACAGCTATCTCCTTCTGAAAGAAGCTACAGCTATCTCCTTCTGAAAGAGGCTACAGCTATCTCCTTCTGAAAGAGGCTATAGCTATCTCCTTCTGAAAGAGGCTACAGCTATCTCCTTCTGAAAGAGGCTACAGCTATCTCCCTCTGAAAGAGGCTACAGCTATCTCCCTCTGAAAGAGGCTACAGTTATCTCCCTCTGAAAGAGGTTACACTTATCTCCTTCTGAAAGAGGCTACATCATTCTCCTGAAAGAGGCTACAGTTATCTCCCTCTGAAAGAGGCTGGAGCTGTGCTCTACTTACATCTGTTTTGAAAGCAAATTTCTTGGAGCTGCTGTTGAGGATGTTTATGGCTTCTGTGTAGGTTATCCTGAAGCAAAGAGATGGAAATAACAACAACAGTATTAATGATCATTCTGCAATCACTGTATATTAATGATCCTTGTGTAATCGTTAAATATCAATGATCAACATGTAATCGTAAAATAAATTGCTAATTAATTACTTAAAAAGCATAAAATGTGATTTTCTGGATTTTGGTTTTAGATTCCGTCTCTCACAGTTGAAGTGTACCTATGATAGAAATTACAGACCTCTACATGCTTTGCAAGTGGGAAAACCTGCAAAATCGGCAGTGTATCAAATACTTGTTCTCCCCACTGTATCAATACATACGATATCAACCCAGAGTATATCAACCCAGAGTATATCATCCCAGAGTATATCAACCTAGAGTATATTAACCTAGAGTATATCAACCTAGAGTATATTAACCCAGAGTATATCATCCCAGAGTATATCATCCCAGAGTATATCATCCCAGAGTATATCGGACTGCTTTTTCTCTATCGCTTCACCGGATTCCTACCGCAAGCTCTGGACCATTACACCGGATCATCGCAGCTAGCTAGCTGCAACCGAGTGGCTACTGCTGGCTAACGCCTCTGTTCCAAAGCAAGCATCAGTTAGCCTTGAGCTAGGCTCATCTCCCGGCTACCCGAAGAGGTCTATTAGCAAATTCTTGGGCTACAATACCTATTTTGCCTGGACCCTTTATTGCCGACACGGAGCCCCATCATGGCTGGTCTGCCGACGTAATCGTCCGAGGTGGTTTCAACAGGCTCTTCCGTTGCGTCCCTGGAGGCCCATCTGCCAGCCCCGGCCCGCTAGCTGTCTGAATCGCCGTGTCTCCAGCTCGCCTAGCATAGTAGCGACTACCGAACGGCTCCCTGACTTACCTAGTGCTGCTCATTGCACCCTATGATCACTCGGCTACACATGCCTCTCCCTTATGCCAATATTTTTTATTTTATTTGACCTTTATTTAAAAAGGCAAGTCAGTTAAAATTAAGAACAAATTCTTCTTTTCAATGACGGCCTAGGAACAGTGGGTTAACTGCCTGTTCAGGGGCAGAACGACAAATTTTTACCATGTCAGCTCGGCGATTTGATCTTGCAACCTTCCGGTTGCTAGTCCAACGCTATAACCACTAGGCTACCCTGCCGCCCCCCAAGACTTCGGCGATGTCATTTAAAAAATAGCCGCCAACACTCTACTAAGCAAATTGGATGCAGTCTATCACAGAGCCATGCGTTTTGTCACCAAAGCCCCATATACTACCCACCACTGAGACCTGTATGCTCTAGTCGGCTGGCTCTCGCTACATATTCGTCTCCAAACCCACTGGCTCCAGGCCATCTATAAGTCTTTGCTAGGTAAATCCCCGCCTTATCTCTGCTCACTGATCACCATAGCAACACCCACCCGTAGCACGCGCTCCAGCAGGTATATCTCACTGGTCATCCCCAAAGTCAACACCTCCTTTGGTCGCCTTTCCTTCCAGTTCTCTGCTGCCAATGACTGGAACGAATTGCAATAATCACTGAAGCTGGAGACTTATATCTCCCTCACTAACTTAAAGCATCAGCTGTCAGAGCAGCTCACAGATCACTGTACCTGTACGTAGCCCAATCTAAGGTAACGCCAAGTAATTTAGTCTCCTCAACTTGTTCAACAGCTACATCATTCATTACCAGATTCAGCTGAGGTTTAGAACTTAGGGAATGATTTGTATCAAACACAATGCTCTTAGTTTTAGAGATGTTCAGGACCAGTTTATTACAGGCCACCCATTCCAAAACAGACTGCAACTCTTTGTTAAGGGTTTCAGTGACTTCATTAGCTGTGGTTGCTGATGCGTATATGGTTGAGTCACCAGCATACATGGACACACAGGCTTTGTTTAATGCCAGTGGCAGGTCATTGGTAAAAATAGAAAAGAGGAGAGGGCCTAGAGAGCTGCCCTGTGGTACACCACACTTTACATGTTTGACATTAGAGACACTTCCATTAAAGAAAACCCTCTGAGTTCTATTAGATAGATAGCTCTCAATCCACGATATGGCAGAGGATGAAAAGCCACAACACAAGTTTTCTCAACAACAGTTAGTCTACACCTGTTGTTTACCAAGGACCCATCAGTCAGCATTACACTGTTAGTCTACACCTGTTGTTTACCAAGCATTACACTGTTAGTCTACACCTGTTGTTTACCAAGGACCCTTCAGTCAGCATTTCACTGTTAGTCTACACCTGTTGTTTACCAAGCATTACACTGTTAGTCTACACCTGTTGTTTACCAAGGACCCTTCAGTCAGCATTTCACTGTTAGTCTACACCTGTTGTTTACGAAGGACCCTTCAGTCAGTCAGCATTTCACTGTTAGTCTACACCTGTTGTTTACCAAGGACCCATCAGTCAGCATTACACTGTTAGTCTACACCTGTTGTTTACCAAGGACCCATCAGTCAACATTTCACTGTTAGTCTACACCTGTTGTTTACCAAGCATGTCACTGTTAGTCTACACCTGTTGTTTACCAAGGACCCAATCAGTCAGCATTTCACTGTTAGTCTACACCTGTTGTTTACGAAGGACCCTTCAGTCAGTCAGCATTTCACTGTTAGTCTACACCTGTTGTTTACGAAGGACCCTTCAGTCAGCATTACACTGTTAGTCCACACCTGTTGTTTACCAAGCAATTCACTGTTAGTCTACACCTGTTGTTTACCAAGGACCATTCAGTCAGCATTTCACTGTTAGTCTACACCTGTTGTTTACCCAGGACCCTTCAGTCCACTGTTAGTCTACACCTGTTGTTTACGAAGGACCCTTCAGTCAGCATTACACTGTTAGTCCACACCTGTTGTTTACCAAGCAATTCACTGTTAGTCTACACCTGTTGTTTACCAAGGACCCATCAGTCAGCATTTCACTGTTAGTCTACACCTGTTGTTTACCAAGGACCCATCAGTCAGCATTTCACTGTTAGTCTACACCTGTTGTTTACCAAGGACCCATCAGTCAGCATTTCACTGTTAGTCTACACCTGTTGTTTACCAAGGACCCATCAGTCAGCATTTCACTGTTAGTCTACACCTGTTGTTTACCAAGGACCCATCAGTCAGCTTTACACTGTTAGTCTACACCTGTTGTTTACCAAGGACCCTTCAGTCAGCATTACACTGTTAGTCTACACCTGTTGTTTACCAAGGACCCATCAGTCAGCATTTCACTGTTAGTCTACACCTGTTGTTTACCAAGGACCCTTCAGTCAGCATTTCACTGTTAGTCTACACCTGTTGTTTACCAAGGACCCTTCAGTCAGCATTTTACACTGTTAGTCTACACCTGTTGTTTACCAAGGACCCATCAGTCAGCATTTCACTGTTAGTCTACACCTGTTGTTTACCAAGCATTACACTGTTAGTCTACACCTGATGTTTACCAAGGACCCTTCAGTCAGTCAGCATTTCACTGTTAGTCTACACCTGTTGTTTACCTAGCATTTCACTGTTAGTCTACACCTGATGTTTACCAAGGACCCATCAGTCAGCATTTCACTGTTAGTCTACACCTGTTGTTTACCAAGGACCCTTCAGTCAGCATTTCACTGTTAGTCTACACCTGTTGTTTACCAAGGACCCATCAGTCAGCATTTCACTGTTAGTCTACACCTGTTGTTTACCAAGAACCCTTCAGTCAGCATTTCACTGTTAGTCTACACCTGTTGTTTACCAAGGACCCTTCAGTCAGCATTTCACTGTTAGTCTACACCTGTTGTTTACCAAGGACCCATCAGTCAGCATTTCACTGTTAGTCTACACCTGTTGTTTACCCAGGACCCATCAGTCAGCATTACACTGTTAGTCTACACCTGTTGTTTACCAAGGACCCATCAGTCAGCATTTCACTGTTAGTCTACACCTGTTGTTTACCAAGCATTACACTGTTAGTCTACACCTGATGTTTACCAAGGACCCATCAGTCAGCATTTCACTGTTAGTCCACACCTGTTGTTTACCTAGCATTTCACTGTTAGTCTACACCTGATGTTTACCAAGGACCCATCAGTCAGCATTTCACTGTTAGTCCACACCTGATGTTTACCAAGGACCCTTCAGTCAGCATTTCACTGTTAGTCTACACCTGTTGTTTACCAAGGACCCTTCAGTCAGCATTTCACTGTTAGTCCACACCTGATGTTTACCAAGGACCCTTCAGTCAGCATTTCACTGTTAGTCTACACCTGTTGTTTACCAAGGACCCTTCAGTCAGCATTTCACTGTTAGCCCACACCAGATGTTTACCAAGGACCCATCAGTCAGCATTTCACTGTTAGTCCACACCTGTTGTTTACCAAGGACCCTTCAGTCAGCATTTCACTGTTAGTCTACACCTGTTGTTTACCAAGGACCCTTCAGTCCACTGTTAGTCTACACCTGTTGTTTACCAAGGACCCTTCAGTCCACTGTTAGTCTACACCTGATGTTTACCAAGGACCCATCAGTCAGCATTTCACTGTTAGTCCACACCTGATGTTTACCAAGGACCCTTCAGTCAGCATTTCACTGTTAGTCTACACCTGTTGTTTACCAAGGACCCTTCAGTCAGCATTTCACTGTTAGTCCACACCTGATGTTTACCAAGGACCCTTCAGTCAGCATTTCACTGTTAGTCTACACCTGTTGTTTACCAAGGACCCTTCAGTCAGCATTTCACTGTTAGCCCACACCAGATGTTTACCAAGGACCCATCAGTCAGCATTTCACTGTTAGTCCACACCTGTTGTTTACCAAGGACCCTTCAGTCAGCATTTCACTGTTAGTCTACACCTGTTGTTTACCAAGGACCCTTCAGTCCACTGTTAGTCTACACCTGTTGTTTACCAAGGACCCTTCAGTCCACTGTTAGTCCACACCTGATGTTTACCAAGGACCCATCAGTCAGCATTACACTGTTAGTCCACACCTGATGTTTACCAAGGACCCATCAGTCAGCATTTCACTGTTAGTCCACACCTGATGTTTACCAAGGACCCTTCAGTCCACTGTTAGTCCACACCAGATGTTTACCAAGCATTACACTGTTAGTCCACACCAGATGTTTACCAAGGACCCTTCAGTCCACTGTTAGTCCACACCAGATGTTTACCAAGGACCCTTCAGTCCACTGTTAGTCCACACCAGATGTTTACCAAGGACCCTTCAGTCCACTGTTAGTCCACACCAGATGTTTACCAAGGACCCTTCAGTCCACTGTTAGTCCACACCAGATGTTTACCAAGGACCCTTCAGTCCACTGTTAGTCCACACCAGATGTTTACCAAGGACCCTTCAGTCCACTGTTAGTCCACACCTGATGTTTACCAAGGACCCTTCAGTCCACTGTTAGTCCACACCAGATGTTTACCAAGGACCCATCAGTCCACTGTTAGTCTACACCTGATGTTTACCAAGGACCCATCAGTCCACTGTTAGTCCACACCTGATGTTTACCAAGGACCCTTCAGTCCACTGTTAGTCTACACCTGATGTTTACCAAGGACCCTTCAGTCCACTGTTAGTCTACACCTGATGTTTACCAAGGACCCTTCAGTCCACTGTTAGCCCACACCAGATGTTTACCAAGGACCCTTCAGTCCACTGTTAGTCCACACCTGTTGTTTACCAAGGACCCTTCAGTCCACTGTTAGTCTACACCTGATGTTTACCAAGGACCCATCAGTCAGCATTTCACTGTTAGTCCACACCTGATGTTTACCAAGGACCCTTCAGTCCACTGTTAGTCCACACCAGATGTTTACCAAGCATTACACTGTTAGTCCACACCAGATGTTTACCAAGGACCCTTCAGTCCACTGTTAGTCCACACCAGATGTTTACCAAGCATTACACTGTTAGTCCACACCAGATGTTTACCAAGGACCCTTCAGTCCACTGTTAGTCCACACCAGATGTTTACCAAGGACCCTTCAGTCCACTGTTAGTCCACACCAGATGTTTACCAAGGACCCTTCAGTCCACTGTTAGTCCACACCAGATGTTTACCAAGGACCCTTCAGTCCACTGTTAGTCCACACCAGATGTTTACCAAGGACCCTTCAGTCCACTGTTAGTCCACACCAGATGTTTACCAAGGACCCTTCAGTCCACTGTTAGTCCACACCTGATGTTTACCAAGGACCCTTCAGTCCACTGTTAGTCCACACCAGATGTTTACCAAGGACCCATCAGTCCACTGTTAGTCTACACCTGATGTTTACCAAGGACCCATCAGTCCACTGTTAGTCCACACCTGATGTTTACCAAGGACCCTTCAGTCCACTGTTAGTCTACACCTGATGTTTACCAAGGACCCTTCAGTCCACTGTTAGTCTACACCTGATGTTTACCAAGGACCCTTCAGTCCACTGTTAGCCCACACCAGATGTTTACCAAGGACCCTTCAGTCCACTGTTAGTCCACACCTGTTGTTTACCAAGGACCCTTCAGTCCACTGTTAGTCTACACCTGTTGTTTACCAAGGACCCTTCAGTCCACTGTTAGTCCACACCTGTTGTTTACCAAGGACCCTTCAGTCCACTGTTAGTCCACACCTGATGTTTACCAAGGACCCTTCAGTCCACTGTTAGTCCACACCTGTTGTTTACCAAGGACCCATCAGTCCACTGTTAGTCTAGACCTGTTGTTTACCAAGCATTACACTGTTAGTCCACACCTGATGTTTACCTAGCATTACACTGTTAGTCCACACCAGATGTTTACCAAGCATTACACTGTTAGCCCACACCAGATGTTTACCAAGCATTACACTGTTAGTCCACACCTGATGTTTACCAAGGACCCTTCAGTCCACTGTTAGCCCACACCAGATGTTTACCAAGCATTACACTGTTAGTCCACACCTGATGTTTACCAAGGACCCTTCAGTCAGCAGTCCACTGTTAGTCTAGACCTGTTGTTTACCTAGCAGTCCACTGTTAGTCCACACCAGATGTTTACCAAGCAGTCCACTGTTAGTCCACACCTGATGTTTACCAAGGACCCTTCAGTCAGCAGTCCACTGTTAGTCTAGACCTGTTGTTTACCTAGCAGTCCACTGTTAGTCCACACCTGATGTTTACCAAGGACCCTTCAGTCCACTGTTAGTCCACACCAGATGTTTACCCATCAGTCCACTGTTAGTCTACACCTGTTGTTTACCAAGGACCCATCAGTCAGCATTTCACTGTTAGTCTACACCTGATGTTTACCAAGGACCCTTCAGTCCACTGTTAGTCTACACCTGTTGTTTACCTAGAAGTCCACTGTTAGTCCACACCTGATGTTTACCAAGGACCCTTCAGTCCACTGTTAGTCCACACCAGATGTTTACCCATCAGTCCACTGTTAGTCTACACCTGTTGTTTACCAAGGACCCATCAGTCAGCATTTCACTGTTAGTCTACACCTGATGTTTACCAAGGACCCTTCAGTCCACTGTTAGCCTAGACCAGTTAGTCTACACCTGATGTTTACCCAGCATGTGACATTTGATTTGATTTAGATTGGTAGAGGTGAGACATGACCCATAAGGCAACCTATTCCCTATACAGTGCACTACTACCCTATGGGTCCTGGTCAAAATGTGTGCACTATGTAGGGAATAGGGAGACATTTGGGACACATTAAAGCTTGCGTAATCATGACCCACACTTACACATTAAAACTCTTCTTCATCATTAGATCCACATAGTCCTTGGGAGAAATAGAGAAAACAGAATAATCTCTAGTTTAGGTCAATAGGTGTGTGTGTGGAGGGGGGGGGGGGGGGGGGGGTTCAAGGTTCATTCAACATGTTCAGAGAATATGCATGGTATTGCATTTGAGATATTTTCTGGTGTCTCACCCTGTATCCAGGTGACACGTGTTTGTGGTATAAAGCCACATCTTCAGGACACTGAGATAGGAGATGTTCTGTTGTAGACCTGAACAAGTCTTCCATCACCTGACGAGGGAAGGACACAAGTTAATGCAGAGTCCTTTAGTCAGGTCTAGAAGGAGTTAATGCAGAGTCCTTTAGTCAGGTCTAGAAGGAGTTAATGCAGAGTCCTTTAGTCAGGTCTAGAAGGAGTTAATGCAGAGTCATTTAGTCAGGTCTAGAAGGAGTTAATGCAGAGTCCTTTAGTCAGGTCTAGAAGGAGTTAATGCAGAGTCATTTAGTCAGGTCTAGAAGGAGTTAATGCAGAGTCATTTAGTCAGGTCTAGAAGGAGTTAATGCAGAGTCCTTTAGTCAGGTCTAGAAGGAGTTAATGCAGAGTCATTTAGTCAGGTCTAGAAGGAGTTAATGCAGAGTCATTTAGTCAGGTCTAGAAGGAGTTAATGCAGAGTCCTTTAGTCAGGTCTAGAAGGAGTTAATGCAGAGTCCTTTAGTCAGGTCTAGAAGGAGTTAATGCAGAGTCATTTAGTCAGGTCTAGAAGGAGTTAATGCAGAGTCATTTAGTCAGGTCTAGAAGGAGTTAATGCAGAGTCATTTAGTCAGGTCTAGAAGGAGTTAATGCAGAGTCATTTAGTCGGGTCTAGAAGGAGTTAATGCAGAGTCCTTTAGTCAGGTCTAGAAGGAGTTAATGCAGAGTCCTTTAGTCAGGTCTAGAAGGAGTTAATGCAGAGTCCTTTAGTCAGGTCTAGAAGGAGTTAATGCAGAGTCATTTAGTCAGGTCTAGAAGGAGTTAATGCAGAGTCATTTAGTCAGGTCTAGAAGGAGTTAATGCAGAGTCCTTTAGTCAGGTCTAGAAGGAGTTAATGCAGAGTCATTTAGTCAGGTCTAGAAGGAGTTAATGCAGAGTCATTTAGTCAGGTCTAGAAGGAGTTAATGCAGAGTCATTTAGTCAGGTCTAGAAGGAGTTAATGCAGAGTCCTTTAGTCAGGTCTAGAAGGAGTTAATGCAGAGTCATTTAGTCAGGTCTAGAAGGAGTTAATGCAGAGTCATTTAGTCAGGTCTAGAAGAAGTTAATGCAGAATAATTTAGTCAGGTCTAGAAGGAGACTGGGTAATGCTGATGAATTTAGTCAATTGGGACTAGGACACAAGTTAATGCAGAGTCATTTAGTCAATCAGGTCTAGAAGGACACCATATATCAACACTGGATCAAACTGATGGGAGCCAGAGCCGTTCCAAATCTCTCCTCGGGGACCCCCAGCCGTTCCAAACCTCTCCTCGGGGACCCCCAGCCGTATCAAATCTCTCCTCGGGGACCCCCAGCCGTATCAAATCTCTCCTCGGGGACCCCCAGCCGTTCCAAACCTCTCCTCGGGGACACCCAGCCGTTCCAAACCTCTCCTCGGGGACCCGCAGCCGTTCCAAACCTCTCCTCGGGACCCCCAGCCGTTCCAAACCTCTCCTCGGGGACCCCCAGCCGTTCCAAACCTCTCCTCGGGGACCCCCAGCCGTTCCAAACCTCTCCTCGGGAACCCCCAGCCGTATCAAATCTCTCCTCGGGGACCCCCAGCCGTTCCAAACCTCTCCTCGGGGACCCCAGCCGTTCCAAACCTCTCCTCGGGGACCCCCAGCCGTTCCAAACCTCTCCTCGGGGACCCCCAGCCGTTCCAAACCTCTCTTCAGGGACCCCCAGCGGTTCCAAACCTCTCCTCGGGACCCCCAGATGTTTCACAATTTTGTTGAAACACTGAACTAGCTCACCAATTTCCAAGTAGTCAAGGTTTTTGATAATTTGTTGCCAAGTTGAATCAGGTGTGCTAGCTCTGGAATAGTTCAAATACATGGAACGGCTGGGGGTCCCCGAGGAGAGGTTTGGAACGGCTGGGGGTTCCAGAGGAGAGGTTTGGAACGGCTGGGGGTTCCAGAGAGGTTTGGAACGGCTGGGGGTCCCCGAGGAGAGGTTTGGAACGGCTGGGGGTCCCCGAGGAGAGGTTTGGAACAGCTGGGGGTTCCCCGAGGAGAGGTTTGGAACAGCTGGGGGTTCCCCGAGGAGAGATTTGGAACGGCTGGGGGTTCCCGAGGAGAGGTTTGGAACAGCTGGGGGTTCCCCGAGGAGAGGTTTGGAACGGCTGGGGGTTCCCCGAGGAGAGGTTTGGAACGGCTGGGGGTCCCCGAGGAGAGGTTTGGAACAGCTGGGGGTTCCCGAGGAGAGGTTTGGAACAGCTGGGTTCCCCGAGGAGAGGTTTGGAACAGCTGGGTTCCCCGAGGAGAGGTTTGGAACAGCTGGGTTCCCCGAGGAGAGGTTTGGAACGGCTGGGGGTTCCAGAGGAGAGGTTTGGAACGGCTGGGGGTTCCAGAGGAGAGGTTTGGAACGGCTGGGGGTTCCAGAGAGGTTTGGAACGGCTGGGGGTCCCCGAGGAGAGGTTTGGAACGGCTGGGGGTCCCCGAGGAGAGGTTTGGAATGGCTGGGGGTTCCCGAGGAGAGGTTTGGAACGGCTGGGGGTTCCCCGAGGAGAGGTTTGGAACGGCTGGGGGTTCCCGAGGAGAGGTTTGGAACAGCTGGAGGTTCCCGATGAGAGGTTTGGAACGGCTGGGTTCCCCGAGGAGAGGTTTGGAACAGCCGGGTTCCCCGAGGAGAGGTTTGGAACAGCCGGGTTCCCAGAGGAGAGGTTTGGAAAAGCTGGGTTCCCCGAGGAGAGGTTTGGAACAGCTGGGTTCCCCGAGGAGAGGTTTGGAACAGCTGGGTTCCCCGAGGAGAGGTTTGGAACAGCTGGGTTCCCTGAGGAGAGATTTGGAACGGCTGGGGGTTCCAGAGGAGTTGTTTGAAAACCACTGCTCTAGTGACTGTGTGAAGGAGATCTCTGCCTCCACCATTTACTGTAGAGTTTTACAAGTTAGAAACGTTTTATATAATGGGACTTATATTCCATACCTTCATTAGATCCTCGAGTGACTGTGTGAAGGAGATCTCTGCCTCCACCATGTAGAACTCAGCCAGGTGACGTCTGCTCTGAGAGTTCTCTGCCCGGAACGTTGGTCCAAAAGTGTACACTCCAGGAAACGCCCTGGAAGAGTCATAGAACACACAAAGTATAAATACTGCATTCGTACAATACTATCTCTGGATCTTATGAGTGAGTGAGTGGGTGGGTGGGTTGGTGGGTGGGTGAGTGGGTGGGTGGGTGAGTGAGTGAGTGAGTGGGTGGGTGGGTGAGTGGGTGGGTGGGTGGGTGTGTGGGTGGGTGGGTGGGTGGGTGAGTGGGTGGGTGAGAGAGCGAGTGACCAAAAGACTGACTGAATGAAAGCATGGTACTGAGTTCCAGTATCTCCTCACCCAGCCATGACCTCCAGATGCAGCTGCCCAGAGACAGTCAGGTACGCTGGGACAGAGAAGAAGTGTTGGTGCCCTTCCTCATCCTGGTTCTTATCCTGACCTGCAGGCTGAGGGAAGATAGAAGACACATTAATCCTTCTTTTTACAATAACAACCAGATGGTCAAACGAAACTGCTCCACAAGTCCCAAGTATTGTCATTATTATGACTTTATGTACTGCATCATTTTGTTGACGGAAAGATCAGAATTGTAATTCTCTGACAGACAGAGCTCACCTCAACCTGGAAGAGCTCTCCTGCCCCTTCACAGTCATTAGAGGTAAGGACTGGGGTGTGGACCTGAATAAAACCCTTCTCCTGCAACAACAACAACAACACATTATCATCCAGACTGGGGTGTGGACCTGAATAAAGCCCTTCTCCTGCAACAATGACATTTCACACTATTGGGTCATCTTGGATATTGACATGGTTCCAGCACCAACGGTGGATGACAAGGCTAGCCAGACCAGCCCAGCAAAGCCTGGCTTGGGACAGTAGTGTGAAGAGGATATGAGTTGGTATAACAATGATATTCTATGAAAAGCCAACTGACATTTACTCCTGAGGTGCTGACCTGTTCACCGGAAAGTGCTACCTGTCCCAGACCTGCTGTTTTCAACTCTCTAGAGCGAGCAGGAGTGGTAGAGATACTCTTAATGATCGGCTATGAAAAGCCAACTGACATTTACTCCTGAGGTGCTGACTTGCTGCACCCTCGACAACTACTGTGATTATTATTATTTGACCATGCTGGTCATTTATGAACATTTGAACATCTTGGCCATGTTCTGTTATAATCTCCACCCAGCACAGCCAGAAGAGGACTGGCCACCCCTCATAGCCTGGTTCCTCTCTAGGTTCCTAGAGTTTTTCCAAGCCACCGTGCTTCTACACCTGCATTGCTTGCTGTTTGGGGTTTTAGAAGGGCTTTATAAATACATTTGATTGATATTCTAGTCTACTGGTCTAACATTGGTCTCATCTCACCTTGAAATATTGCTGTATAGCAGTGGTGGCTTCGCTGCGTATTCTCAGCAGGGAGCTGAAGACGTTGGTTTTACACCTCAGGTGAGGAAACTGACGGATGTATTCCAGACCATGTTTCTCCTTGATCTTAAAGGGGAAGTCCTGAAACAACAGAGCATGAGAAAGGTTATATATTTAAAATTCTCCAACCACATCTATCAGGTTATATATTTACATTCTCAACCACATCTATCTCATTATATATTTACATTCTCCAACCACATCTATCAGGTTATATATTTACCACAGGGTTACATTCTCCAACCACATCTATCAGGTTATATATTTACCACAGGGTTACATTCTCCAACCACATCTATCTGATTATATATTTATATTCTCCAACCACATCTATCTCATTATATATTTACATTCTCCAACCACATCTATCTCATTATATATTTACATTCTCCAACCACATCTATCAGGTTATATATTTACCACAGGGTTACATTCTCCAACCACATCTATCAGGTTATATATTTACCACAGGGTTACATTCTCCAACCACATCTATCTGATTATATATTTACATTATCCAACCACATCTATCTCATTATATATTTACATTCTCCAACCACATCTATCTCATTATATATTTACATTCTCCAACCACATCTATCAGGTTATATATTTACCACAGGGTTACATTCTCCAACCACATCTATCTGGGTATATATTTACATTCTCCAACCACATCTATCAGGTTATATATTTACCACAGTGTTACATTCTCCAACCACATCTAGCTGGTAATATATTTACATTCTCCAACCACATCTATCTGGTTATATATTTACCACAGGGTTACATTCTCCAACCACATCTATCTGGTTATATATTTACATTCTCCAACCATATCTATCTGGTTATATATTTACATTCTCCAACCACATCTACCTGGTTATATATTTACACCCTCCAACCACATCTATCTCAATATATATTTACATTCTCCAACCACATCAATCTGGTTATATATTTACATTCTCCAACTGCATCTATCAGGTTATATATTTACCACAGGGTTACATTCACCAACCACATCTATCTGGTTATATATTTACATTCTCCAACCACATCTATCTGGTTATATATTTACATTCTCCAACCACATCTATCAGGTTATATATTTACATTCTCCAACCACATCTATCAGGTTATATATTTACCACAGGGTTACATTCTCCAACCACATCTATCAGGTTATATATTTACCACAGGGTTACATTCTCCAACCGCATCTATCAGGTTATATATTTACATTCTCCAACCACATCTATCTGGTTATATATTTACATTCTCCAACCACATCTATCTGGTTATATATTTACATTCTCCAACCACACCTATCAGGTTATATATTTACCACAGGGTTACATTCTCCAACCACATCTATCAGGTTATATATTTACCACAGGGTTACATTCTCCAACCACATCTATCTGGTCAGCCTGCAGTTCCACGTCCTGCTTGCGGCTGGGACTCGTGACCAGGCTTCCTGAGATCTCCACAGCACTCCCAAACGTCAGCAGTCTGGAGATGAAGAAACAACCAGGAAAGAACAGAGAAATGATAATCAAGTCAATGAAAAATACTCATGACAGGTATAGTAATATATCACATAACTACACAAGTCACTTCACCCCAAAGGGAAGAGGGTGCTATAATAAAAGGTAGCCTACAGGTACGTCCTCACCTGTGGTTGAGCTCTGAGCTGGCCACTACCTGTAGAGACTGAAGGGAGCTCCCGTCATTCACATGGAGGAACAGATTCTCCTTCTGGGGTCTCACAGAGCGAACCCAGCCCTAGGATATCACAGGGACGGTATAATACAGTCCATTAAAGACTTTTTCTGTTGAATTTTACCCCCTTTTTCTCCCCAATTTCATAGTATCCAATTATTAGTAGTTACTATCTTGTCTCATCGCTACAACTCCCGGGAGAGACGACGGTCAAAAGTCATGCGTCCTCCCGAAACACACTGCTTCTTAACACAGCCCGCATCCAACCCGGAAGACAGCCGCACCAATGTGTCGGAGGAAACACCGTGCCCCTGGCGACCTTGGTTAGCACTGCAACCGGCCCGCCACAGGAGTCGCTGGTGCGCGATGAGACAAGGATATCCCTACTGGCCGAAACCTCGCGAACCCAGAGTCTCTGGTGGCACAGCTAGCGCTGCGATGCAGTGCCTTAGAGCACTGCGCCACCCGGGAGGCCACATTATAGACTTTGACCAGCTCAGCCGTACGATATCAGGGGGACACAGTGGTGTAAAGTACTTAAAAGTAAAAATTGTAAAAATAGTACTACTTAAGTCATTTTTGGGGGGTATCTGTACTTTACTTTAGATATTTTGACAACTTTTACTTCACTACATTCCAAGAGAAAATAATGTACTTTCTACTCCATACATTTTCCTTGACACCCAAAATAACTCATTACATTTTGAATGCTTAGCAGGACAGTAAAATGGTCCAATTCACACACACTGTAAATGATATGTGTTGGAGTGTTCCCCTGGCTACCTGTAAATAAAACAGAAAGACGTCTGGTTTTATTAATATTTTCACTTTTGATACTTAAGTATATTTCAAACCAAATACTTTGGCTTTTACTCAAGTAGTATTTTACTGGGTGACTTTCACTTGACTCATTTTCTATTAAGGTATCTTTACTTTTACTCAAGTATGACAACTGCGTTTTAAAACAACAACATTTTAGTCATTTAGCAGACACTCTTATCCAGAGCAACTTACAGGATTCATCTTAAGTTAGGTGGGACAACGACAAATCACAGGCATAGACAATACATTTCAGGAGGGACAATACATTACACTATACACTTTGACCAACCCGGTCCTGAGTGAAATAGCTAAATACAGTAGTCTGTAATGAACCTTTCAGAAATGAAGTTACAAATGTAATATTTGGAAATGACAGTAGCAGTGATGCACACTGAGCAGCAGACCTCTGAGGGTCATTCATTCATTCACTTACTTCTCATTCATTCATTTATGACCGTATTTTATTTAACCTTTAACAAGGCAGGTCAGTTGAGAAGAAATTCTTCATTTACAATGACGGTCTACAGTAGACACAATTACAATACCTGCACTTTGATTTTTGTTCCCACTTCTAAATTTGAGATTGCCTCGCATATTCGGAGCTTTCTGGGTGTCTCCTGGCAGTAATATCGAAGGCTTTGCAACATTCCAAGAGCTGCTTCAGACAACCACAACCTATTAGCCGGCAACATTGTTACTATATGCCTCTAAATTTCGACGTTGAACAAATAAATAGTTTAGTTACAGACGCTATATTATGCAATATGGAGCTACAATTACTAAAATGCAAAAGAGGTAGACGATTTCTTCATTATGACGGTTAAATTCAGTTTATAAAACACTAGTTGACATTCACGTTGTCCCGTGCATCCTGGTTAAAGATCACTTCCCGTTTGGGTCTCTGGCTATTGGTGCTCCTTCTTCTTCGTCTTCTTCTATGGGGTTGAACGGCGGTTGGCTATTGGTGCTCCTTCTTCTTCGTTTTCTTCTACGGGGTTGAACGGCGGTTGGCTATTGGTGCTCCTTATTCTTCTTCTTCTTCGATGGGGTTTAACGTCGGTTGGCTATTGGTGCTCCTTCTTCTTCGATGGGGTTTAACGTCGGTTGGCTATTGGTGCTCCTTCTTCTTCTTCTTCTTCGATGGGGTTTAACGTCGGTTGGCTATTGGTGCTCCTTCTTCGATGGGGTTTAACGTCGGTTGGCTATTGGTGCGATTCTGGGACATTTCTTTTCAACTAGACAATGCGACTATGCTGAACCGTGTGGTACTGGTCCATGACCAGAGACGTGACCGGGAAAAACGTCTCTAATCGTCTCTAATCTGCACCGTTTATGTTGTCAACAAGGCAGCATCACAGATTGAACAATGACACAGAGATTTCACCGGATTGTAATAAAAATGTTTTAAGCATCCGCTTGGCATTTCCATTCACTAGCAAATATGGTCGTGAGAGGAAGCCAAGTGGCCGGCAGTGGGAAGAGATATAACGAGATGGATTTTGATCGATATTCTTCACATTTTCTCATCGATGAAACATTTGATCTCAATACAGTTTTCTGTTCACAAAACTAGAATATGTTACAAATAGAGTAGACCAAGTTTGGTAGGCTTTACCCCTAGACAACGTTTTTTTTTAAATGTCGTTGATTAGGAGTGCATAGGCGAAATGAGTTATGGCTCACGCGCTATTTACAGAGTAGGCGTTCCCTAACGGAAATATGCAACTGTGTGCTAGAACGGGCCAATAGAATCTCGCTTGCTCGTTTATGGCTCTGCCCACTATGACTCATTTGTTTCCGTTTGAAACAACAGGCGGTGGTCTATCTTGGTTTATTTATAAAAATATTTGTCAGGATAGTGCATCGTCCAGAAACATACAATCCCTTTTCCGTCAAATATATGTTTGAATTTTTTCAAACTAGTTTAACTTTTGAAGGCAATCACTTCTCCATGTGAAAACCGCGGGGTTTTCCTAAAGGTTTATTTATACACACACTTCTAACCATACTCATCGTGCTTAATTACGTCACTGTTGTTTTGACCTCATGCCAAAGAGACAGCCCGTTTCCAAAACTAATGCGATCAACTTTCACCCTGTTAAAACACCTCTAATCGGGCGCCCTGGCAAGATCAATCGAATCCCCTCAATCTCCCTACGAATATGACTCGTGCTCCAATTCCTTCTGGTAGATGTAGTTCTTTAAAGGACAAACAGGTCAAAATAACACATCACACTAAAATAATTGTATAATTTGTAGAAATTATTTCAATTCCATTGAATGTACAGTCTTTGATGTGATCCAACTAAAACAATTGTTCACTAACATTTTATGGGGATAAACATTTCTGAAATGACCACAGAGAACATGATTAAACACACTGTATGTTACTGCAGTATATTCCTCCTGGATGCTATGGTTTCTTCACTTGCCATTGGCTATAGCCTACGTCTATCAATGTCGCATTTGTTTCCCGCTCTCTGACCTCTGACCTGTGTCTGATGTGATTTGATATTTCCAAATCCTCATGAAGGCAGATGATGCAGGAAGTTAACAATAATAATATAGGTGTCTATTACACAGTTATATAGGAAAACATTGACGTAGGGGATGTGGGGACATGTTGTTATTATTTCTATATTTTTTCGGGGGGTGTTGGGGGCCCTCCAGATAGCATATGAACACGTCATAAGCAATGTAAGAATGTGTGGAGGGAGTTGCCCCCAAATGCATTAGTTTAAGTGTAGATTGGAAATGGAATTTTTTTCACATCACAACTCCCCCTGAGAGTGTAACAAAGAGCAACCCTGGAGCAAACAGATTGATGGGGCGGCAGGGTAGCCTAGTGGTTAGAGGTTGGCGTGCCTTGTGTATTATTCCTATCTGCCTCTAAATGCCTCCATTAAAGGCCCAGTTAAACATGAGATTCGCTGTATTTTCTTTAAATACTAACTGCTCATTTGGAAAGTATTCAGACCCCTTGACTTTCTCCACATTTTGATACGTTACAGCCTTATTCTAAAATGTATTAAATAGTCCCCCCCCCCCCCCCTCATCAATCTGCACACAATACCCAGTAATTACAACGCAATAACTAGTTTTTATACATTTTTGCCAATTTTTAAAAACAATAAAATGGAAATATCACATTTACATAAGTGTTCAGACCCTTTACTCAGTATTTTGTTGAAGCATCTTTGGCAGTGATTACAGCCTTGAGTCTTCTGGGGCTACAAGCTTGGCACAACTATATTCAGGAGGATTCTCCCATTCTTCTTCGCACATCCTCTCAAGCTCTGTCAGGTTGGATGGGGAGCGTCACTGCAGAGCTATTTTCAAGTCTCTCCAGAGATGTTCGATTGGGTTCACTGGATGGGCCACTCAAGGACATTCGGAGACTTGTCCTGAAAACACTCCTGCGTTGTCTTGGCTGTGTGCTTAGGGTCGTTGTCCTGTTGGAGGGTACATCTTTGCCCCAGTCTGAGGTGCTGAGCGCTCTGGGGCAGGTTTTCATAAAGGATCTCTCTGTACTTTGCTCCGTTCATCTTTCCCTCGATCCTGACTAGTCTCCCAGTCCCTGCCGCGGAAAAAACATCCCTACAGCATGATGCTGCCACCACCATGCTTCACCGTAGGGATGGTGCCAGGTTTCCTCCAGACGTGACACTTGGCATTCAGACCAAAGTGTTCAATCTTGGTTTCATCAGACCAGAGAATCTTGCTTCTCATGGTCTGAGAGTCTTAAGCTGCCTTTTGGCAAACTCCAAGCGGGCTGTAGGAGTGGCTTCCGTCTGGCCACTCTACCATAAAGGCCTGATTGGTGGAGTGCTGCAGAGATGGTTGTCCTTCTGGAAGGTTCTCCCATCTCCACAGAGGAACTCTTGAGCTCCGTCAGAGTGACCATCGGGTTCTTGGTCACCTCCATGACCAAGGCCCTTCTCTCCCGATTGCTCAGTTTGGCCTGGCGGCCAGCTCTAGGAAGAGTCTTGGTGGTTCCAAACATAGCTGGTTTTTGCTCTGACATGCACAGTCAACTGTGGTACCTTATATAGACAGGTGTGTGCTTTTCCAAATCATGTCCAATCAATTGACCTTACCACAGGTGGACTCCAATCAAGTTGTAGAAACATCTCAAGGAGGATCAATGGAAACAGCATGCACTTGAGCTCAATGTCGAGGAAAAACAATAATTTCATCCATTTTAGAATAAGGCTGTAAAGTAACAAAATGTGGAAAAACTCAAATGGTCTGAATACTTTCTGACTTCTGCCGAAGTCGTTGCCTCTCCTTGTTCGGGCGGTGCTCGGCGTTCGACCTCACCGGTCTTCTAGCCATCATTGATCCTTTTTTCATTTTCCATTGGTTTTGTCTTGTCTTCCCACACACCTGTTTCCAATCCCATTCATTACCTGTTGTGTATTTAACCCTCTGTTTCCCCTCATGTCTTTGTCAGAGATTGTTTATTGTCAGTGTATTGTTTTTTGTATAGGTGCGCGACGGGTCTTCAAACCCATATTTGTTATTATTCATTTTTCTATTTAGTGTTATGGAGCATGTTTCTTGGACATATATATTAAAAGACTCCATTTTACACTCCGTTTGACTCTCCTGCGCCTGACTTCCCTGCCACCTATACACATATCTCTGACAGAATCTCTGACCAATATAATATATGAAGTCAGCTGGAGAGGACACTACGCTCATGGAGGTGGAGGAACGCGTTCGGGAACAAGCGGAGGAGATTGACTGTTTAAGCTCCGTCATGGATCGCATTGTCCAGAATATGGATCGCTGGGAGAGACAGGGAGTTTCTCCAGCACCACCACCACCACAACCGGAATCTCCCTTGAACGTTTTTTCTCCAGATCCATTTAACCCTACCCAACGGAGATACTGCCGGCTGCCAGGGTTTCCTCCTTAAACTGAACTTGTATCTGGCCACGGTCTCCCCAGTAAAAATCAAATCAAATCAAATCAAATTTTATTTGTCACATACACATGGTTAGCAGATGTTAATGCGAGTGTAGCGAAATGCTTGTGCTTCTAGTTCCGACAATGCAGTAATAACGAACAAGTAATCTAACTAACAATTCCAAAAAACTACTGTCTTATACACAGTGTAAGGGGATAAAGAATATGTACATAAGGATATATGAATGAGTGATGGTACAGAGCAGCATAGGCAAGATACAGTAGATGATATCGAGTACAGTATAACATATGAGATGAGTATGTAAACAAAGTGGCATAGTTAATGTGGCTAGTTATACATGTATTACATAAGGATGCAGTCGATGATATAGAGTACAGTATATACGTATGCATATGAGATGAATAATGTAGGGTAAGTAACATTATATAAGGTAGCATTGTTTAAAGTGGCTAGTGATATATTTACATAATTTCCCATCAATTACCATTATTAAAGTGGCTGGAGTTGAGTCAGTGTCATTGACAGTGTGTTGGCAGCAGCCACTCAATGTTAGTGGTGGCTGTTTAACAGTCTGATGGCCTTGAGATAGCAGCTGTTTTTCAGTCTCTCGGTCCCAGCTTTGATGCACCTGTACTGACCTCGCCTTCTGGATGATAGCGGGGTGAACAGGCAGTGGCTCGGGTGGTTGATGTCCTTGATGATCTTTATGGCCTTCCTGTACGATCGAATAATTTTGCACGCTCAATAAAAAAAATAAAAAATATTTGAAATATCCAATAAATGTCGTTCCCCTTCATGATTGTTGTTCATTCTTCACAAAAAAATACAGTTTTATATCTTTATGTTTGAAGCCTGAAATGTGGCAAAAGGTCGCAAAGTTCAAGGGGGCCGAATACTTTCGCAAGGCACTGTACCCTCTAAATACCCTCCATATTCCCCCTATATACCCCTCTATATATACCCCTCTATATACCCCTCTATATACCCCTCTATATACCCCTATATATACCCCTCTATATACCCCTCTATATACCCCTATATATACCCCTCTATATACCCCTCTATATACCCCTATATATACCCTCTATATACCCCTCTATATACCCCTATATATACCCCTCTATATACCCCTATATATACCCCTCTATATACCCCTATATATACCCCTATATATACCCCTATATATACCCCTCCATATACCCTCTACACACCCCTCTATATACCCCTATATATACCCCTATATATACGCCTCTATATACCCCTCTATATACCCCTATATATACCCCTATATATACCCCTCTATATATACCCCTATATATACCCCTCTATATACCCCTATCTATACCCCTCTATATACCCCTCTATATACCCCTCTATATACCCCTCTATATACCCCCTATTTATACCCCTCTATATACCCCTCTATATACCCCTCTATATACCCCTATTTATACCCCTCTATATACCCCTCTATATCCCTATTTATACCCCTCTATAACCCCTATTTATACCCCTCTATATACCCCTCTATATACCCCTATTTATACCCCTCTATATACCCCTCTATATACCCCTCTATATACCCCTATTTATACCCCTCTATATACCCCTATATATACCCCTATATATACCCTCTATATACCCCTATATATACCCCTCTATCTACCCCTATATATACCCCTCTATATACCCCTCTATATACCCCTATATATACCCCTATATATACCCCTCCATATACCCTCTACACACCCCTCTATATACCCCTATATATACCCCTCTATATACCCCTCTATATACCCCTATATATACCCCTATATATACCCCTCTATATATACCCCTATATATACCCCTATATATACCCCTATATATACCCCTCTATATACCCCTATATATACCCCTCTATATACCCCTAGTTATACCCCTCTATATACCCCTCTATATATACCCCTCTATATACCCCTCTATATACCCCTATTTATACCCCTATTTATACCCCTCTATATACCCCTCTATATACCCCTATTTATACCCCTCTATATACCCCTATATATACCCCTATATATACCCCTCTATATACCCCTATATATACCCCTCTATATACCCCTATCTATACCCCTCTATATACCCCTCTATATACCCCTCTATATACCCCTCTATATACCCCTATTTATACCCCTCTATATACCCCTCTATATACCCCTCTATATACCCCTATTTATACCCCTCTATATACCCCTCTATATACCCCTATTTATACCCCTCTATATACCCCTATTTATACCCCTCTATATACCCCTCTATATACCCCTATTTATACCCCTCTATATACCCCTCTATATACCCCTATTTATACCCCTCTATATACCCCTATATATACCCCTATATATACCCTCTATATACCCCTATATATACCCCTCTATCTACCCCTATATATACCCCTCTATATACCCCTCTATATACCCCTATATATACCCCTATATATACCCCTCCATATACCCTCTACACACCCCTCTATATACCCCTATATATACCCCTCTATATACCCCTCTATATACCCCTATATATACCCCTATATATACCCCTCTATATATACCCCTATATATACCCCTCTATATACCCCTATATATACCCCTCTATATACCCCTAGTTATACCCCTCTATATACCCCTCTATATATACCCCTCTATATACCCCTCTATATACCCCTATTTATACCCCTATTTATACCCCTCTATATACCCCTATTTATACCCCTCTATATACCCCTCTATATACCCCTATTTATACCCCTCTATATACCCCTATATATACCCCTATATATACCCCTCTATATACCCCTATATATACCCCTCTATATACCCCTATATATACCCCTATATATACCCCTCTATATACCCCTCTATATACCCCTCTATATACCCCTCTATCTACCCCTCTATATACCCCTATATATACCCCTATATATACCCCTCTATATACCCCTCTATATACCCCTCTATATACCCCTATATACCCCTCTATACCCCTCTATATACCCCTATATATACCCCTCTATATACCCCTCTATATACCCCTATATATACCCCTCTATATACCCCTATTTATACCCCTCTATATACCCCTATTTATACCCCTCTATATACCCCTATATATACCCCTATATATACCCCTATATATACCCCTCTATATACCCCTCTATATACCCCTATATATACACCCCTATATATACCCCTATATATACCCCTCCATATACCCTCTACACACCCCTCTATATACCCCTATATATACCCCTATATATACCCCTCTATATACCCCTCTATATACTCCTCTATATACCCCTATATATACCCCTATATATACCCCTATCTATATACCCCTATATATACCCCTCTATATACCCCTCTATATACCCCTCTATATACACCTCTATATACCCCTCTATATACCCCTATATATACCCCTATATATACCCCTCTATATACCCCTCTATATACCCCTCTGTATACCCCTCTATATACCCCTATTTATACCCCTCTATATACCCCTATATATACCCCTATATATACCCCTCTATATACCCCTATATATACCCCTATATATACCCCTCTATATACCCCTATATATACCCCTCATATACCCTCATAATAAAGGACCCTGTCTACTCTTCGTCCTTATCTACACCACAAAGTTACCTTTAGATTCAGATATAATGAATACTTCTTCACATCAGACATAAAAGACAGTGTCCTTTAATTAACTACCAGTTAGAGATAGGGGGCAGTATTTCCACTTTGGATGAACTGCGTGCCCATAGTGAACTGCATCAAAGTCTGTCCTAAATTGCTAATATATGCATATTATAATTAATATTGGATAGAAAACACTCTGAAGGTTCTAAAACCGTTTGAATTATGTCTGTGAGTATAACAGAACTCACAGGGCAGGCAATCTTCCAAACAAGTTTTGAAATCCTGAAAGTTGGGGCAACTTTGACGTCATCGCCCCCTCCCTTCCCAACAAGTTATGGATCTGGAAACACTTCCTACGTCTTCCACTAGATGTCCTCATTCAGTAGAAAGTGTAATGGAGCATTTGCTGTGAACTTTGACCTAATGGGAAGGAAAGTAGTTGGTGTCGCAAAATAATGCCATTTTGTTGTGGCGCGTTTGTCTTTGATTGCTCCGGCTGTTTCAATCAGCCCCAAATGAAAACGAATGATCCGGTTGGAATGCTATTGGATATATATGATTATAACATCCTGAAGATTGATTCTGCACTTAGTTTGACCAGTTTCTTCGACCTGTAATATGTCTTTTGGAGGTTTTGGAAGTTTTCATGCAAAGGTATCCTGGACCAGAAGTCATTTTTTGGCCATGTGACACAAGAATTGACACTAGAATTGAACATTATGAAACAAAACGATTTATTGTTGAACTATGACTCCTTGCACTACATTCTGATGAAAGATCATCAAAGGTAAGGGAATATTTGTTATATTGTTACGTCTGAGCGCCGTCTCAGATTATTGCAATGTTAGGCTTTTTCCGTAACGTTGAAAAAAAATCTGACACAGGGGTTGCATTAAGAACCAGTGTATCTTTAATTATATGTAGAACATGTATCTTTAGTCAAAGTTTATGATGAGTATTTCTGTTATCTGGCGTAGCTTTCTATAATTCCTCCGGATATTTTGGAAGATTTTCTGAACATGGCGTCAATGTAAACCGAGATTTATGGATATAAAATGCATATTATCGAACAAAACAAATGTACTGTGTAACATGTCATATGACTGTCATCTGATGAAGATTTTCAAGAGGTTAGTGATTGATTTGTTTTTTCATCCTGCTTTTGTGATTTTTATCTTTTGCTGGAAAAAATGGCTACGTTTTTTCTTTGGTTTGGTGGTGGTCTAACATAAATATATGTTGTGTTTTCACCTTAAAACATTTAAAAAATCTGACATGCTGGGTAGATGAACAAGGTGTTTGTCTTTCATTTGAGGTATTGGACTTGTTAATGTGTGGAGGTTAAATATTTCTAAAGAATATTTTTGCATTCCCTGCGCCACCTTTTCAGCTGAACGGGGGGGTGGAGTTCCTGTAGGGGAACCCCTCGCCTTAACAAGTAGAGAACGGCACACTATCCACCAGGCAGGATGAGAAAACATATGCACTTTAGAAAACAGCATCAGGAAATATATTTCTATGTAAGAAATATATCCACTTGGTAGAAAAAGGATTTCTCAGTCAGGGAATGGAAAGGATGTCTGGAGAGTCAGAGAGTAGTCAGAGGGAGGACACACACACACACAAACACACACGCACACACACGCGCACGCGCACGCACACACGCACACACACACACACACACTTTCAGTGTTGACAGGTTGTAGAGTGGTCAGAAGGGAGTCCCAACTCTTCCAGTGCAGCTCATCCTCGTCACATCAGGTGTAGGAGGTGTTCCTATAACAACAGGTTCCATACAGAACCCGGTCAACCGACGCCTTCCACAGAGAGACTGAGGCATGTATCCAAAATGGCATCCTATTCCCTATCAATATATTTAGGGTATAGGGATGTCATTTGGGACACAGTGTGTTTCAAAGGCAGAGGAATATATTTATAATAGCACAGAAAATAAATTAAAAGGGGATTATTTTACCTCCCTCTGTCTTTGATTTGTACCAGACGAGAGAAACATATTGTCACACATGCAGAAAGTAAGAGAAACCTGTTGAACCCTAGAAGCCCCAACAGATATTAACTCATAAAATTGGACCAATTTCATTCAGAGCAACTTATCACAAACATTTGTCTATTATTCATTGAAAGTGTTTCTGTGATACTCAGAGGATGAGGAATTGGCCACTGAGCTAATTTGATGTATAACAGTATAACCTAAAACAGCCCCGATACGAGCGACACGAGCGACACGGGTGGAACGAGCGATACGAGCGACACGAGCGATACGAGCGACACGGGCGGAACGAGCAAAACGAGCGACACGGGCGGAACGAGCAAAACGAGCGACACGAGCGATACGAGCGACACGAGCGGAAACGAGCAATATGAGCCAAGGTGCTATCAGGCTTTTAGCTCTACCTTTGGAACACTATGGGATATCAACTCTGTTCCAACTGCATAAGAAAGACAAGTCACTTAATTTGGTATGGAATCGAAATAATGTGTTAAAATGTTTTGTTATTTTTGTGTTATAGTGACTGCCAAGCGCCCATCAGGGACCAAATCTAGGGAGGCTCCATATCTATATACTCTACAGGTCCTCTGTAGGGGCTCCATATCTACAGGTCCTCTGTAGGGGCTCCATATCTATATAATTACAGGTCCTCTGTGGAGGCTCCATATCTATATAATATACAGGTCCTCTGTGGAGGCTCCATATCTATATAATATACAGGTCCTCTGTGGAGGCTCCATATCTACAGGTCCTCTGTGGAGGCTCCATATCTATATAATATACAGGTCCTCTGTGGAGGCTCCATATCTACAGGTCCTCTGTGGAGGCTCCATATCTATATACTCTACAGGTCCTCTGTGGAGGCTCCATATCTACAGGTCCTCTGTGGAGGCTCCATATCTATATAATCTACAGGTCCTCTGTGGAGGCTCCATATCTATATACTCTACAGGTCCTCTGTGGAGGCTCCATATCTATATAATTACAGGTCCTCTGTGGAGGCTCCATATCTACAGGTCCTCTGTGGAGGCTCCATATCTATATACTCTACAGGTCCTCTGTGGAGGCTCCATATCTATATAATTACAGGTCCTCTGTGGAGGCTCCATATCTACAGGTCCTCTGTGGAGGCTCCATATCTATATAATCTACAGGTCCTCTGTGGAGGCTCCATATCTATATACTCTACAGGTCCTCTGTGGAGGCTCCATATCTATATAATTACAGGTCCTCTGTGGAGGCTCCATATCTATATACTCTACAGGTCCTCTGTGGAGGCTCCATATCTATATAATTACAGGTCCTCTGTGGAGGCTCCATATCTATATAATCTACAGGTCCTCTGTGGAGGCTCCATATCTATATAATTACAGGTCCTCTGTGGAGGCTCCATATCTATATACTCTACAGGTCCTCTGTGGAGGCTCCATATCTATATAATTACAGGTCCTCTGTGGAGGCTCCATATCTACAGGTCCTCTGTGGAGGCTCCATATCTATATAATATACAGGTCCTCTGTGGAGGCTCCATATCTACAGGTCCTCTGTGGAGGCTCCATATCTACAGGTCCTCTGTGGAGGCTCCATATCTACAGGTCCTCTGTGGAGGCTCCATATCTATATAATCTACAGGTCCTCTGTGGAGGCTCCATATCTACAGGTCCTCTGTGGAGGCTCCATATCTACAGGTCCTCTGTGGAGGCTCCATATCTACAGGTCCTCTGTAGTGGCTCCATATCTATATAATCTACAGGTCCTCTGTAGTGGCTCCATATCTACAGGTCCTCTGTGGAGGCTCCATATCTATATAATTACAGGTCCTCTGTAGTGGCTCCATATCTATATAATCTACAGGTCCTCTGTAGTGGCTCCATATCTATATAATTACAGGTCCTCTGTAGTGGCTCCATATCTATATAATCTACAGGTCCTCTGTGGAGGCTCCATATCTACAGGTCCTCTGTAGTGGCTCCATATCTATATAATCTACAGGTCCTCTGTAGTGGCTCCATATCTATATAATTACAGGTCCTCTGTAGAGGCTCCATATCTATATAATTACAGGGCCTCTGTAGTGGCTCCATATCTACAGGTCCTCTGTGGAGGCTCCATATCTACAGGTCCTCTGTGGAGGCTCCATATCTACAGGTCCTCTGTGGAGGCTCCATATCTACAGGTCCTCTGTGGAGGCTCCATATCTACAGGTCCTCTGTGGAGGCTCCATATCTACAGGTCCTCTGTGGAGGCTCCATATCTACAGGTCCTCTGTGGAGGCTCCATATCTATATAATCTACAGGTCCTCTGTGGAGGCTCCATATCTACAGGTCCTCTGTGGAGGCTCCATATCTACAGGTCCTCTGTGGAGGCTCCATATCTACAGGTCCTCTGTAGTGGCTCCATATCTATATAATCTACAGGTCCTCTGTAGTGGCTCCATATCTACAGGGCCTCTGTGGAGGCTCCATATCTATATAATTACAGGTCCTCTGTAGTGGCTCCATATCTATATAATCTACAGGTCCTCTGTAGTGGCTCCATATCTATATAATCTACAGGTCCTCTGTAGTGGCTCCATATCTATATAATTACAGGTCCTCTGTAGAGGCTCCATATCTATATAATTACAGGGCCTCTGTAGTGGCTCCATATCTACAGGTCCTCTGTGGAGGCTCCATATCTACAGGTCCTCTGTGGAGGCTCCATATCTACAGGTCCTCTGTGGAGGCTCCATATCTACAGGTCCTCTGTGGAGGCTCCATATCTACAGGTCCTCTGTGGAGGCTCCATATCTACAGGTCCTCTGTGGAGGCTCCATATCTATATAATTACAGGGCCTCTGTGGAGGCTCCATATCTATATAATTACAGGGCCTCTGTGGAGGCTCCATATCTATATAATTACAGGTCCTCTGTGGAGGCTCCATATCTATATAATTACAGGGCCTCTGTGGAGGCTCCATATCTATATAATTACAGGGCCTCTGTGGAGGCTCCATATCTATATAATTACAGGGCCTCTGTGGAGGCTCCATATCTACAGGTCCTCTGTGGAGGCTCCATATCTATATAATATACAGGTCCTCTGTGGAGGCACCCTGTTGGTGCTTTTAGGGTTAATTTAGCCTGATGTTGCCGTGCTCTTGTTAATTTAGCCTGATGTTGCTGTGTTCTGGTTAATTTAGCCTGATGTTGCTGTGCTCTGGTTAATTTAGCCTGATGTTGCTGTGTTCTGGTTAATTTAGCCTGGTGTTGCTGTGTTCTGGTTAATTTAGCCTGGTGTTGCTGTGTTCTGGTTAATTTAGCCTGGTGTTGCTGTGCTCTGGTTAATTTAGCCTGATGTTGCTGTGTTCTGGTTAATTTAGCCTGATGTTGCTGTGTTCTGGTTAATTTAGCCTGGTGTTGCTGTGTTCTGGTTAATTTAGCCTGGTGTTGCTGTGTTCTGGTTAATTTAGCCTGGTGTTGCTGTGCTCTGGTTAATTTAGCCTGATGTTGCTGTGCTCTGGTTAATTTAGCCTGATGTTGCTGTGCTCTGGTTAATTTAGCCTGATGTTGCTGTGCTCTGGTTAATTTAGCCTGATGTTGCTTTGCTCTGGTTAATTTAGCCTGATGTTGCTGTGCTCTGGTTAATTTAGCCTGATGTTGCTGTGCTCTGGTTAATTTAGCCTGATGTTGCTGTGCTCTGGTTAATTTAGCCTGATGTTGCTGTGTTCTGGTTAATTTAGCTTGATGTTGCTGTGTTCTGGTTATTTTAGCCTGATGTTGCTGTGTTCTGGTTATTTTAGCCTGATGTTGCTGTGTTCTGGTTAATTTAGCATGATGTTGCTGTGTTCTGGTTAATTTAGCATGATGTTGCTGTGTTCTGGTTAATTTAGCCTGATGTTGCTGTGATCTGGTTAATTTAGCCTGGTGTTGCTGTGTTCTGGTTAATTTAGCCTGATGTTGCTGTGATCTGGGTAATTTAGCCTGATGTAGCTTGAACGTGCCTGTACATGCGTGCCGCCGTGCCTGCATATCTGCCTGCGTTTCTGCATATGTGTGAGTGAGTGTGTTTCTTAACACCATTAGCTGTAAAGGGTGAATCTGATAAGGACGGTGCTGTAATGAGATGCCTCAGATGATTATGGGATGGTTGTCAGCGCTGCTGCCTGGAGAAGGAAGCCCTGACTCCAGGCATCACACACAGGGAGCAGACAGGGTGTCACACACACACACACACACACACACACACTGATGCTGCTGACCCACCATCATTTTGATGATGCACTTAAAAAGTCTTGCAGGGTCATAGTTAATGAATTACCTTCCTAGCATCCATGCTGTTATTACCTGCCCCATGCAATCAAGACAAAGACAAAGTGTCCGTCCCCAATTGGCACCCTATTCCCTATTTAGTGCACTACTTTTGACCAGGACCAATGGTAGAGCACTATGTAGGGAATAGCGTGCCATTTTGGATGCAGTTGCACAGTACCACCACCTCACAGGGAGCAGAGCTCTGATATAATCTTGTCTTAACAGAGAAAGGAGGAATTAACAGAGAGAGAGGAGGAATAATGGAGAGGAGGAATAACAGAGAGAGGAGGGATAACAGAGAGACAGGAGGAATAACAGAGAGGAGGAATAACGGAGAGGAGGAATAACAGAGAGGAGGAATAACGGAGAGGAGGAATAACGGAGAGGAGGAATAACGGAGAGGAGGAATAACGGAGAGGAGGAATAACGGCGAGGAGGAATAACAGAGCGAGGAGGAATAACAGAGAGAGAGGAGGAATAACAGAGAGAGGAGGAATAACAGAGAGAGAAGAGGAATAACAGAGAGAGAGGAGGAATAACAGAGAGACAGGAGGAATAACAGAGAGACAGGGGGAATAACAGAGAGGAGGAATTAACAGAGAGGAGGAATTAACAGAGAGGAGGAATTAACAGAGAGGAGGAATAACAGAGAGGGAGGAGGAATAACAGAGAGAGAGGAGGAGTAACAGAGAGAGAGGAGGAATAACAGAGAGAGAGGAGGAATAACAGAGAGAGAGGAGGAATAACAGAGAGAGAGGAGGAATAACAGACAGAGAGGAGGAATAACAGACAGAGGAGGAATAACAGAGAGAGAGGAGGAATAACAGAGAGAGAGGAGGAATAACAGAGAGAGAGGAGGAATAAGAGAGAGGAGGAATAACAGAGAGAGGAGGAATAACAGACAGAGAGGAGGAATAACAGACAGAGAGGAGGAATAACAGAGAGGAGGAATAACAGAGAGGAGGAATAACAGAGAGACAGGAGGAATAACAGAGAGACAGGAGGAATAAACAGAGAGAGAGTAGGAATAACAGAGAGAGAGGAGGAATAACAGAGAGAGAGGAGGAATAACAGAGAGGAGGAATAACAGAGGAGGAATAAAAGAGAGACAGGAGGAAGAACAGAGAGAGGAGGAATAACAGAGAGGATGAATAAAAGAGAGACAGGAGGAATAACAGAGTGGAGGAATAACAGAGTGGAGGAATAACAGAGTGGAGGAATAACAGAGAGAGGAGGAATAACAAAGAGAGTAGGGACAATGAATCTCCAGAAAATGGGTGTATTGACCTCATCTATCTGTTGAATAACAGAGAGGAGGAATATGTATTGACCTCATCTATCTGTTGAATAACAGAGAGGAGGAATATGTATTGACCTCATCTATCTGTTGAATAACACACAAGTAGAATATAGTTTTACAGATACTTTAGAAACAGCAACATTATTTTAGGACCTAGATAATGTGTCCCTCCAAGAAATACAACCCATGGATATATGGACCGTGTTTACGATCCTCTAACAGGGGGGAAAGTACTGTACAGCCAGTCATATTCAGCTTTCCACTAAAGCTTTTGTCAAGATGAATAATCCATGACAAGTGTTTAGATAGAACGGTAGTACTTCAGTATATGACACGTTGATGGTAAATATATGAATGCAACGTGTAATTCCTTGTTCTACCACCAGGTGGTAGTGTAGCTCTATTAAAAATTCATTTGAAACTGTCGGATTGATTTACATTTAGAATCATCACAGATATTTTATTATCAGTTTCAAGGCCTGTTGAATTATAAACAGGCTTGTATAAAGTTGTCTTTTTACTGCAGGCAATTTGAAAAAAATAATATATTTTATCAAATTCTAAACAAGCTATTGGTATTCTATCTAATGGTATATTTGATTCTAATAATCTGTGAAAACCTCAACTCATAACCATAATATGAATGAGGGTTAATGGGGGGAAATTCAGACCTCTCGCGTAAACTTCAATCATCTTTATTCCGACCTTGGAATTAAGCAATGGGGGGGAAATAACTGGCGAGGTTTTGGCGTTTGGGGTTGGAGATAAAACGGAGGTGTGGTGTATTCTGACCTTGTCTTAATTCCCTAACAGTTCTATCACCTTTAAGCACAAAGAAACCATCAACAAGGAACCTGTCGGTTCCAAGTGGAAAAATCATCTACTTTATTCCTTCCAATAGAAATAACACCATTCTCCATGTGCTCTAATTTACAATTTGATACGAGCTAGGTAAAAAAAATATATATATATATATTGTAACTTTTTTATTTAACCTTTACTTTTATGAGGAAAGTCAGTTAATTAAGAACAAATTCTTATTCACTATGACAGCGTACCAAAAAGGCAAAATACCTCCTGTGGGGACAGGGGGACGGGGGGCTGGGGACGGGGGGACGGGGGGACGGGGGGACGGGGGGACGGGGGACGGGGACTGGGATTAAAAATACAAAATAAATTCAATCAAATACAGGACAAAACACCACAACACTACATAAAGAGAGACACAACACTACATAAAAGAGAGACCACAACACTACATAAAGAGAGACCACAACACTACATAAAGAGAGACCACAACACATACATAAAGAGAGACCACAACACTACATAAAGAGAGACCACAACACTACATAAGAGAGACAACACAAAACACTACATAAAGAGAGACAACACAACACTACATAAAGAGAGACAACACAACACTACATAAAGAGAGACCACACACACTACATAAGAGAGACCACAACACTACATAAAGAGAGACCCACAACACTACATAAAGAGACACCACAACACTACATAAAGAGAGACCACACAACACTACATAAAGAGAGACCACAACACTACATAAAGAGAGACCACAACACTACATAAAGAGAGACCACAACACTACATAAAGAGAGACCACAACACTACAATAAAGAGAGACCACAACACTACATAAAGAGGAGACACCACAACACTACATAAAGAGAGACCCACAACACTACATAAAGAGAGACAACACAACACTACATAAAGAGAGACCACAACACTACATAAAGAGAGACCACAACACTACATAAAGAGAGACCACAACACTACATAAAGAGAGACTACAACACTACATAAAGAGAGACAACACAACACTACATAAAGAGAGACAACACAACACTACATAAAGAGAGACCACAACACTACATAAAGAGAGACCACAACACTACATAAAGAGAGACCACAACACTACATAGAGACCACAACACTACATAAAGAGAGACCACAACACTACATAAAGAGAGACCACAACACTACATAAAGAGAGACCACATCACTACATAAAGAGAGACACCACAACACTACATAAAGAGAGACACCACAACACTACATAAAGAGAGACACCACAACACTACATAAAGAGAGACCACAACACTACATAAAGAGAGACCACAACACTACATAAAGAGAGACCACAAACACTACATAAAGAGAGACCACAACACTACATAAAGAGAGACCACAACACTACATAAAGAGAGACCACAACACTACATAAAGAGACACCACAACACTACATAAAGAGACCACAACCTACATAAGAGAGACCAGCAACACTACATAAAGAGAGACACAACACTACATAAAGAGAGACCACAACACTACATAAAGAGAGACCACAACACTACATAAAGAGACACCACAACACTACATAAAGAGAGACCACAACACTACATAAAGAGACAACCACAACACTACATAAGAGACCCACAACACTACATAAAGAGAGACCACAACACTACATAAAAGAGACACCACAAACACTACATAAAGAGAGACCACAAACACTACATAAAGAGAGACACCACAAACACTACATAAAGAGAGACCACACAACACTACATAAAGAGAGACCACAACACTACATAAAGAGAGACCACAACACTACATAAAGAGAGACCACAACACTACATAAAGAGAGACCACAACACTACATAAAGAGAGACCACAACACTACATAAAGAGAGACCACAACACTACATAAAGAGAGACCACACTACTACATAAAGAGAGACACCACAACACTACATAAAGAGAGACAACACAACACTACATAAAGAGAGACACCACAACACTACATAAAGAGAGACAGCACAACGCTACATAAAGAGAGACCACAACACTACATAAAGAGAGACAGCACAACACTACATAAAGAGAGACCACAAACACTACATAAAGAGAGACAGCACAAACGCTACTAAAGAGAGACCACAACACTACATAAAGAGAGACCACAACACTACATAAGAGAGACCACAACACTACATAAAGAGAGACCACAACACTACATAAAGAGAGACCACAACACTACATAAAGAGAGACCACAACACTACATAAAGAGAGACCACAACACTACATAAAGAGGAGACCAACACACTACATAAAGAGAGACCACAACACTAACATAAAGAGAGACCACAAACACTACATAAAGAGAGACCACAACACTACATAAAGAGAGACCACAACACTACATAAAGAGAGACCACAACACTACATAAAGAGAGACCACAACACTACTAAAGAAGAACCACACACTACATAAAGAGAGACCACAACCTACATAAGAGAGACACCACAACACTACATAAAGAGAGACCACAACACTACATAAAGAGAGACCACAACACTACATAAAGAGAGACCACAACACTACATAAGAGAGAGACCACAACACTACATAAAGAGAGACCACAAACACTACATAAAGAGAGACCACACACTACATAAAGAGAGCCAACAACACACATAAAGGAGAGACCACAACACTACATAAAGAGAGACCACAACACTACATAAAGAGAGACCACACTACTACATAAAGAAGGACACCACAAACACTACATAAAGAGAGACAACACAACCTACATAAAGAGAGACACACAACACTACATAAAGAGAGACAGCACAACGCTACATAAAGAGAGAACCACAGACACTACATAAAGAGAGACAGCACAACCTACATAAAGAGAGACCACAACATACATAAAGAGAGACAGCACAACGCTACATAAAGAGAGACCACAACACTACATAAAGAGAGACCACAACACTACATAAAGAGAGACCACAACACTACATAAGAGAGACCACAACACCTACATAAAGAGAGACCCACAACTACATAAGACGAGACCACAACAGTACCATAAAGAGAGACCACAACACTACATAAAGAGAGACCACAACACTACATAAAGAGAGACCACAACACTACATTAAAGAGAGACCACAACACTACATAAAGAGAGACCACAACACTACATAAAGAGAGACCACAACACTACATAAAGAGAGACCACAACACTACATAAAGAGAGACCACAACACTACATAAAGAGAGACACACAACACTACATAAAGAGAGACAGCACAACACTACATAAAGAAGACCACAACACTACATAAAGAGGAGGGACACCTAACAACACTACATAAAGGAGAGACACCACAACACTACATAAAGAGAGCGACCACAACACTACATAAAGAGACAAGCACAACACTACATAAAGAGAGACCACAACACTACATAAAGAGAGACCACAACACTACATAAAGAGAGACCACAACACTACATAAAGAGAGACCACAACACTACATAAAGAGAGACCACAACACTACATAAAGAGAGACCACAACACTACATAAAGAGAGACCACAACACTACATAAAGAGAGGACCACAACTACATAAAGAGAGACCACAAACACTACATAAAGATGAGGATCACACACACACTACATAAAGAGAGACCACAACCACTACATAAAGAGAGACCACAACACTACATAAAGAGAGACCACAACACTACATAAAGAGAGACCACAACACTACATAAAGAGAGACACCACAACACTACATAAAGAGACACCACAACACTACATAAAGAGAGACCACAACACTACATAAAGAGAGACCACAACACTACATAAAGAGAGACCACAACACTACATAAAGAGAGACACCACAACACTACATAAAGAGAGACACCACAACACTACATAAAGAGAGACCACAACACTACATAAAGAGACACCACAACACTACATAAAGAGAGACCACAACACTACATAAAGAGGAGACAACACAACACTACATAAAGAAGGACACCACAACACTACATAAAGAGAGACTCCACAACACTACAATAAAGAGAGACCACAACATACATAAAGAGAGACCACAACACTACATAAAGAGAGACACCACAACACTACATAAAGAGAGACACCACAACACTACATAAAGAGAGACCACAACACTACATAAAGAGAGACCACAACACTCACATAAAGAGAGCACCACAACACTACATAAAGAGAGACCACAACACTACATAAAGAGAGACCACAACACTACATAAAGAGACCACAACACTACATAAGAGAGACCACAACACTACATAAAGAGAGACCACCAACACTACCATAAAGAGAGACCACAAAACTACATAAAGAGAGACCAACAACACTACATAAAGAGAGACACCACAACACTACATAAAGAGAGACCACAACACTACATAAAGAGAGACCACAACACTACATAAAGAGACGACACAAACACTACATAAAGAGAGACAACACAACACTACATAAAGAGAGACAACACAACACTACATAAAGAGAGACCACACAACACTACATAAAGAGAGACCACAACACTACATAAAGAGAGACCACAACACTACATAAAGAGAGACCCACAACACTACATAAAGAGAGCCACCACCAACAACACAACACTACATAAAGAGAGACCACAACACTACATAAAGAGAGACAACACAACACTACATAAAGAGAGACCACACAACACTACATAAAGAGAGACCACAACACTACATAAAGAGAGACACCACTACATAAAGAGAGACCACACAACACTACATAAAGAGAGACCACAACACTACATAAAGAGAGACCACACAACACTACATAAAGAGAGACCACACCACTACATAAAGAGAGACCACAACACTACATAAAGAGAGACCACACAACACTACATAAAGAGAGACAACACAACACTACATAAAGAGAGACCACAACACTACATAAAGAGAGACCACAACACTACATAAAGAGAGACCAACAACACTACATAAAGAGAGACCACAACACTACATAAAGAGAGACCACAACACTACATAAAGAGAGACCCACAACACTACATAAAGAGAGACCACAACACTACATAAAGAGAGACCACAACACTACATAAAGAGAGACCACACAACACTACATAAAGAGAGACCACACTACATAAAGAGAGACCACCACAACACTACATAAAGAGAGACCACAACACTACATAAAGAGAGACCCACACTACATAAAGAGAGACAACAACACTACATAAAGAGAGACCACACAACACTACATAAAGAGAGACCACAACCTACATAAAGAGAGACAACACAACAGCTACATAAAGAGAGACCACAACACTACATAAAGAGAGACCACAACACTACATAAAGAGAGACCACAACACTACATAAAGAGAGACCACAACACTAATACAAGAGAGACCACAACACTACATAAAGAGAGACCACACACTACATAAAGAGAGACCACAACACTACATAAAGAGAGACCACAACACTACATAAAGAGAGACCACAACACTACATAAAGAGAGACACACAACACTACATAAAGAGAGACCACAACACTACATAAAGAGAGACAACACAACGCTACATAAAGAGAGACCACAACACTACATAAAGAGAGACCACAACACTACATAAAGAGACCACAACACTACATAAAGAGAGACCACAAACAGCTACATAAAGAGAGACACCACAACACTACATAAAGAGAGACAACACACAACTACATAAAGAGAGACCACAACACTACATAAAGAGAGACCACAACACTACATAGAGACACCACAACACTACATAAAGAGAGACCACAACACTACATAAAGAGTGACCACAACACTACATAAAGAGAGACCACAACACTACATAAAGAGAGACCACAACACTACATAAAGGAGAGACCACAACACTACATAAAGAGAGACACCACAACACTACATAAAGAGACACCACAACACTACATAAAGAGAGACCACCACACTACATAAAGAGAGACCACAACACTACATAAAGAGAGACCACAACACTACATAAAGAGAGACCACAACACTACATAAAGAGAGACCACAACACTACATAAAGAGAGACCACAACACTACATTAAAGAGAGGACCACAACACTACATAAAGAGAGACACCACAACACTACATAAAGAGAGACCACAACACTACATAAAGAGAGACCACAACACTACATAAAGACCACAACACTACATAAAGAGAGACCACAACACTACATAAAGAGAGACCACAACACTACATAAGAGAGACCACAACACTACATAAGGAGAGACCACAACACTACATAAAGAGAGACCACAACACTACATAAAGAGAGACCACAACACTACATAAAGAGAGACCACAACACTACATAAAGAGAGACCACAAACTACATAAAGAGAGACCACAACACTACATAAAGAGAGACCACAACACTACATAAAGAGAGACCACAAACACTACATAAAGAGAGACCACAACACTACATAAAGAGAGACCACAACACTAATAAAGAGACACCACAACACTAAATAAAGAGACACCACAACACTACATAAAGAGACACCACAACACTACATAAAGAGAGACCACAACACTACATAAAGAGAGACACCACAACACTACATAAAGAGACACCACAACACTACATAAAGAGAGACACCACAACACTACATAAGAGAGACAACACAACACTACATAGAGGACACCACAACACTACATAAAGAGAGACACCACAACACTACATAAAGAGAGACACCACAACACTACATAAGAGACACCACAACACTACATAAAGAGACACCACAACACTACATAAAGAGAGACACCACAACACTACATAAAGAGAGAGACCACATCACTACATAAAGAGACACCACAACACTACATAAAGAGAGACCACAACACTACATAAAGAGAGACCACAACACTACATAAAGAGAGACCACAACACTACATAAAGAGAGACCACAACACTACATAAAGAGAGACCACAACACTACATAAAGAGAGACCACAACACTACATAAGAGAGACCACAACACTACATAAAGAGAGACCACAACACTACATAAAGAGAGACACCACAACACTACATAAAGAGACACCACAACACTACATAAAGAGAGACACCACAACACTACATAAAGAGAGACAACACAACACTACATAGAGACCACAACACTACATAAAGAGAGACACCACAACACTACATAAAGAGAGACAACACTACATAAAGAGAGAGACCACAACACCACATAAAGAGAGACCACACAACACTACATAAAGAGAGACACCACAACACTACATAAAGAGAGACCACAACACTACATAAAGAGAGACCACAACACTACGTAAAGAGAGACCTAAAACGACAACATAGCATGGCAGCAACACAACATGACAACAACATGCTAGCAACACAACATGGCAGCAGGACAACATGGTAGCAACAGAACATGACAACAACATGCTAGCAACACAACATGACAACAACATGCTAGCAACACAACATGGCAGCAGGACAACATGGTAGCAACACAACATGACAACAACATGCTAGCAACACAACATGGCAGCAGGACAACATGGTAGCAACACAACATGGCAGCAGGACAACATGGTAGCAACACAACATGACAGCAGGACAACATGCTAGCAACACAACATGGCAGTAGGACAACATGGTAGCAACAGAACATGACAACAACATGGTAGCAACACAACATGACACCAACATGCTAGCAACACAACATGGCAGCAGGACAACATGGTAGCAACAGAACATGACAACATGGTAGCAACACAACATGACAACAACATGCTAGCAACACAACATGGCAGCAGGACAACATGGTAGCAACACAACATGACAACAACATGCTAGCAACACAACATGGCAGCAGGACAACATGGTAGCAGCACAACATGGCAGCAGGACAACATGGTACAAACATTATTGGTCACAGACCACAACACAAACTGGTAAAGACAAATGAGTAATTTGCGATTGTAAATACAGTTGTTTCCTTACGATCCCTGGAGACGAATGTGTAACCAGTCATATGGAAGCAACCTGAAAATCACATCACCGCGACACAGTGAAGAGGCTCTATCCGTTATTCAACCTTTTAGTTGTCTGCCCTCGTCATTTGTGGGGATGAAATTTGGAGACGCAAAAGCTTTAGTTTTCTGAAGCGGCAAACCGTCCGTGTGGATTTAGAATATTCTGACTTATCTGCCCAGGCTTCTACTCAGTTTAAGTTTACAATTTGTATCATGTTAAATACACAATATATATATATATATATATATATACATATATGTACCAAAGTATGTGGACACCCCTTCAAATAAGTTGATTTGGCTATTTCAGCCACACCCGTTGTTGTCTGCTCCATTTTATACACCTGTCAACTCAGACCGTATTTAGCAGTTTAAACCAGGAGCCTGGAGCGCGGTTCACGACTGGACCGTTGTCATCACAGATCAACGACTAGTGAGGATTATACAGGCAGATTTACAACATTTCATGGATTGAAGAATTTAACATGGCAACTTCCAGGATGAATCAAACCACTGTGTTTTTGATTCATCAATATATTTTGTACCTCTGTTCATAACGTCATGTCTCCTCTGTTTATAACACCATGTCTCCTCTGTTTATAACACCATGTCTCCTCTGTTTATAACACCATGTCTCCTCTGTTCATAACACCATGTCTCCTCTGTTTATAACACCATGTCTCCTCTGTTCATAACACCATGTCTCCTCTGTTTATAACACCATGTCTCCTCTGTCTCTGAACACCATGTCTCCTCTGTTCATAACACCATGTCTCCTCTGTTCATAACACCATGTCTCCTCTGTTAAGTCTCTGAACATCATGTTTGACAAGCAGCCAGAGACCTGCCACAACCTGAGGGATCCAATGAAGATTATAGTGTGGTTATTCCTATTTGCCTTGTTGCAAGCACACCGCAACACTGCATTACCTATTGGGAAACACAGGCACAAAGCAACACTACATTACCTATTGGGAAACACAAGCACACAGCAACACTACATTACCTATTGGGAAACACAAGCACACAGCAACACTACATTACCTATTGGGAAACACAAGCACAAAGCAACACTACATTACCTATTGGGAAACACAAGCACAAAGCAACACTACATTACCTATTGGGGAAACACAAGCAACACTACATTACCTATTGGGAATCAGCAGAACACCGTGGCTAATTATTTGACCATGGTTACTGATCAAAACTTAGAAGAACCTTGAATAAGTTCAACCTTAGTGAGCACAGCCTTGAAAAGGGTAGACAGAAAAAGCTGGCTATCAACAGAAGCCTTGCCATTGAGAAGAGTAGACACAGGAAAACCTGGCTCCCTGTAGAGGAAAGGCTGTGCAACCACTGCACCACAGCAGAACCTGAGACAGAGCTGCATTTCCTGACAAAATGTCAAAAATATAAAACAATTAGAGAGGGTCATTTCCCCAAATTTGAAACCCTTATTCAAGGTTTCAAAGACCTCTCTGATGAGGACAGGCTACCCGTCCTGTTGGGGGAGGACGCAGAGAGCTGTGGGTTGGCAGCGCACTATACTGCTGCCTGCCATTAGATGAGGGACAGTGTCTCTCTCTCTCTCACACACACTCGCACACACACACACGCACGCACACGCACACGCGCACACACACACACACACACACAATCAATCACACGGAACACATCCCACCTTCCGTGAAAACGTCTGGCTCCATTATTCCGTATGAAGAAAGAGGGAAATAGTAGGGAACCTTCAGTGAATCCCCCCTATAATCCAGTCTGACAGCGTTCGAGGGCTGAGGGCAGGAAGTAGTACAGGATAAATAACTCTTATTTTCTCACAGGATGGACAGATAGCAACTCACAGAACATTTCTAGTGAGTGATCCCTGCAGATCAAAAGCAGAACCGTAATCTGAATTGAACCAACAACCTTGACGGTGCAGGCGCCGCCCTCTATCAACTGAGACACACAGAAAGTCGCAGTCTGAACAGGCAGCTAAAACTACAACAGGGCTGGGATGTGGACACAGGGCTGGGATGTGGACACACATGGCTGGGATGTGGACACAGGGCTGGGATGTGGACACACAGGGCTGGGATGTGGACACACAGGGCTGGGATGTGGACACACAGGGCTGGGATGTGGACACACAGGGCTGGGATGTGGACACACAGGGCTGGGATGTGGACACAGAGCTGGGATGTGGACACACAAGGCTGGGATGTGGACACAGGGCTGGGATGTGGACACACAGGGCTGGGATGTGTACACAGGGCTGGGATGTGGACACACAGGGCTGGGATGTGGACACAGGGCTGGGATGTGGACACACATGGCTGGGATGTGGACACAGGGCTGGGATGTGGACAAAGGGCTGGGATGTGGACAAAGGGCTGGGATGTGGACACACAGGGCTGGGATGTGGACACACAGGGCTGGGATGTGGACACACAGGGCTGGGATGTGGACACACAGGGCTGGGATGTGGACACACAGGGCTGGGATGTGGACACACAGGGCTGGGATGTGGACACACAGGGCTGGGATGTGGACACAGGGCTGGGATGTGGACACAGGGCTGGGATGTGGACACAGAGCTGGGATGTGTACACACAGGGCTGGGATGTGGACACAGGGCTGGGATGTGGACACAGGGCTGGGATGTGGACACAGAGCTGGGATGTGAACACACAGGGCCGGGATGTGGACACAGGGCTGGGATGTGGACACGGGTTTGGGATGTGGACACGGAGCTGGGATGTGGACACAGGACTGGGATGTGGACACACAGGGCTGGGATGCGGACAAATAGCTGGGATGTGGACAAATAGCTGGGATGTGGACACAGGGCTGGGATGTGGACACAGGGCTGGGATGTGAACAAAGAGCTGGGATGTGGACACAGGGCTGGGATGTGGACACACAGGGCTGGGATGTGGACACACAGGGCTGGGATGTGGACACACAGGGCTGGGATGTGGACACAGGGCTGGGATGTGGACACAGGGCTGGGATGTGGACACAGGGCTGGGATGTGGACACAGGGCTGGGATGTGGACACACAGGGCTGGGATGTGGACACACAGGGCTGGGATGTGGACACACAGGGCTGGGATGTGGACACAGAGGGCTGGGATGTGGACACACAGGGCTGGGATGTGGACACAGAGGGCTGGGATGTGGACACAGAGGGCTGGGATGTGGACACACAGGGCTGGGATGTGGACACAGGGCTGGGATGTGGACACAGAGGGCTGGGATGTGGACACACAGGGCTGGGATGTGGACACACAGGGCTGGGATGTGGACACACAGGGCTGGGATGTGGACACACAGGGCTGGGATGTGGACACAGAGGGCTGGGATGTGGACATTCTCTATAGCTTTGTTCGGATCAATAGGTGATTTGGCAACACAAACAATAAACCGCCTCGTTTAGTGCTGAATACACCGTTCTAGTCAAGGGCTCCGTTGTCTCTGATTTTATGTGACACGCCTCGTTTAGTGCTGAATACACCGTTCTAGTCAAGGGCTCCGTTGTCTCTGATTTTATGTGACACGCCTCGTTTAGTGCTGAATACACCGTTCTAGTCAAGTCATTTCAGGGAATGAGTTTGGGGAGACAAACGGCCAATCAGTATCCAAAGTCAACCAAACACCCTCCGTTCGTCTGCTCACCCCCAGAGCTCTATGTCAGACCCAGACCCAGCTATTAGTTTCCTACAGCTCTATGTCAGACCCAGACCCAGATCCAGCTATTAGTTTCCTACAGCTCTATGTCAGACCCAGACCCAGCTATTAGTTTCCTACAGCTCTATATCAGACCCAGACCCAGACCCAGCTATTAGTTTCCTACAGCTCTATGTCAGACCCAGACCCAGCTATTAGTTTCCTACAGCTCTATGTCAGACCCAGACCGAGCTATTAGTTTCCTACAGCTCTATATCAGACCCAGATCCAGACCCAGCTATTAGTTTCCTACAGCTCTATGTCAGACCCAGACCCAGCTATCAGTTTCCTACAGCTCTATGTCAAAGTACTGAGTAATGGGTGCAGAGTCAGGCGCAGGAGGCAGAAAGTACTGAGTAATGGGTGCGGAGTCAGGCGCAGGAGGCAGAAAGTACTGAGTAATGGGTGCGGAGTCAGGCGCAGGAGGGAGAAAGTACTGAGTAATGGGTGCGGAGTCAGGCGCAGGAGGGAGAAAGTACTGAGTAATGGGTGCGGAGTCAGGCGCAGGAGGCAGGAAGTACTGAGTAGTGGGTGTGGAGTCAGGCGCAGGAGGCAGAATGTACTGAGTAGTGGGTGTGGAGTCAGGCGCAGGAGGCAGGAAGTACTGAGTAGTGGGTGTGGAGTCAGGCGCAGGAGGCAGAATGTACTGAGTAGTGGGTGTGGAGTCAGGCGCAGGAGGCAGGAAGTACTGAGTAGTGGGTGTGGAGTCAGGCGGAGGAGGCAGAATGTACTGAGTAGTGGGTGTGGAGTCAGGCGCAGGAGGCAGGAAGTACTGAGTAGTGGGTGTGGAGTCAGGTGCAGGAGGCAGGAAGTACTGAGTAGTGGGTGTGGAGTCAGGCGCAGGAGGCAGAATGTACTGAGTAGTGGGTGTGGAGTCAGGCGCAGGAGGCAGGAAGTACTGAGTAGTGGGTGTGGAGTCAGGCGCAGGAGGCAGGAAGTACTGAGTAGTGGGTGTGGGGTCAGGCGCAGGAGGCAGAATGTACTGAGTAGTGGGTGTGGAGTCAGGCGCAGGAGGCAGGAAGTACTGAGTAGTGGGTGTGGAGTCAGGCGCAGGAGGCAGGAAGTACTGAGTAGTGGGTGTGGAGTCAGGCGCAGGAGGCAGGAAGTACTGAGTAGTGGGTGTGGAGTCAGGCGCAGGAGGCAGAAATTACTGAGTAGTGCTTTATTTAGGCACGGGGCGGGCGCAACAAACACGATACCCAAAACCAGGACCTAACAAGTCCAGAGGGAAAACCCCAAAACGAAACACACTACCACACACAAACACAGTGGGGAAAAATTAGCCCGCACAGAGAGTAGGCGGGCCGGCCAGCTTCAATAGCCCAACTAAACGTCAACAAGAAACAAGGTGTAACTAATAAGACAAAACTAACAGAAAAGGGAAAAGGGATCGGTGGCAGCTAGTAGACCGGTGACGACGACCGCTGAGCATAAACCGAACAGGAGGAGGAGCCACCTTCAGTGGCAGCTAGTAGACCGGTGACGACGACCGCTGAGCATAAACCGAACAGGAGGAGGAGCCACCTTCGGTAGGAGTCGTGACACCAGAGTGACACATATACTATAGACCAGAGGCCTATGGGTAGTGCACTACTATAGACCAGAGCCCTATGGGTAGTGCATTAGTATAAACCAGAGCCCTATGGGTAGTGCACTAGTATAGACCAGAGCCCTATGGGTAGTGTACTAGTATAGACCAGAGCCCAATGGGTAGTGCACTAGAATAGACCAGAGCCCCATGGGTAGTGCACTACTATAGACCAGATAGGGTAGTGCACTACTATAGACCAGAGCCCTATGGGTAGTGCACTACTATAGACCAGATAGGGTAGTGCACTACTATAGACCAGATAGGGTAGTGCACTACTATAGACCAGAGCCCTATGGGTAGTGCACTAGTATATACCAGAGCCCTATGGGTAGTGCACTACTATAGACCAGAGCCCAATGGGTAGTGCACTACTATAGACCAGATAGGGTAGTGCACTACTATAGACCAGAGCCCTATGGGTAGTGCACTACTATAGACCAGATAGGGTAGTGCACTACTATAGACCAGAGCCCTATGGGTAGTGCACTACTATAGACCAGAGCCCTATGGGTAGTGCACTAGTATAGATCAGAGCCCATTGGGTAGTGCACTACTATATACCAGAGCCCTATGGATAGTGCACTACTATAGACCAGAAAGGGTAGTGCACTACTATAGACCAGAGCCCTATGGGTAGTGCACTACTATAGACCAGATAGGGTAGTGCACTACTATAGACCAGAGCCCTATGGGTAGTGCACTACTATAGACCAGAGCCCAATGGGTAGTGTACTACTATAGACCAGATAGGGTAGTGCACTACTATAGACCAGAGCCCTATGGGTAGTGCACTACTATAGACCAGATAGGGTAGTGCACTAGTATAGACCATAGCCCTATGGGTAGTGCACTAGTATAGACCAGAGCCCTATGGGTAGTGCACTAGTATAGACCAGAGCCCTATGGGTAGTGCACTAGTATAGACCAGAGCCCTATGGGTAGTGCACTACTATATACCAGATAATGTAGTGCACTAGTATAGACCAGAGCCATATGGGTAGTGCACTACTATAGACCAGATAGGGTAGTGCACTACTATAGACCAGAGCCCTATGGGTAGTGCACTACTATAGACCAGAGCCCTATGGGTAGTGCACTACTATAGACCAGAGCCCTATGGGTAGTGCACTACTATAGACCAGATAGGGTAGTGCACTACTATAGACCAGATAGGGTAGTGCACTACTATAGACCAGAGCCCTATGGGTAGTGCACTAGTATAGACCAGAGCCCTATGGGGAGTGCACTACTATAGACCAGAGCCCTATGGGGAGTGCACTACTATAGACCAGATAGGGTAGTGTAGTAGTATAGACCAGAGCCCTATGGGTAGTGCACTAGTATAGACCAGATAGGGTAGTGTAGTAGTATAGACCAGAGCCCTATGGGTAGTGCACTAGTATAGACCAGAGCCCTTTGGGTAGTGCACTACTATAGACCAGAGCCCTATGGGTAGTGCACTACTATAGACCAGAGCCCTATGGGTAGTGCATTACTATAGACCAGAGCCCTATGGGTAGTGCACTACTATAGACCAGATAGGGTAGTGCACTACTATAGACCAGGGATATGTTGAAATGTTGAGCTACGGAGAGGTAAACATGTTTTTCCATTCTTTTAAGGTACAACTCATCACATGGCAGAGTGAATCTACGATTAGATTCTAACTACTACGTCTCAGCCCTGGTGGTTTAGAATAGATTCTAACTACTACGTCTCAGCCCAGGTGGTTTAGAATAGATTCTAACTACTACGTCTCAGCCCTGGTGGTTTAGAATAGATTCTAACTACTACGTCTCAGCCCAGGTGGTTTAGAATAGATTCTAACTACTACGTCTCAGCCCTGGTGGTTTAGAATAGATTCTAACTACTACGTCTCAGCCCTGGTGGTTTAGAATAGATTCTAACTACTACGTCTCAGCCCTAGGTGGTTTAGAAGCAAGCATCTTGCAGTAAGAGGCCTTGTGTTGTCAGTGGTCTGCACTTACTATTGATCTTGTGGAATTGTCATTGTTTAATGTTTCATGAACTTATAGCTTTACAAATCCTACTGGAGCAACGCCTGCGTCCCAGATGGCACCCTATATCTTCTGTATAATTCACTACTTTTGACGAGAGACATATGGGCCTCGTGCACTGTAGGGAATGAGGTGCCATGTGGAACAATATCTCAACAGCAGTCACAAAAAAAAAATTATATCCTTTTGTCTGTGGGAGCCAAAGAAGAGAAGAGAAGAGAGAGAGAGAGAGAGAGAGAGAGAGAGAGAGAGAGAGAGAGAGAGAGAGAGAGAGAGAGAGAGAGAGAGAGAGAGAGAGAGAGAGAGAGAGAGAGAGAGAGAGAGAGAGAGAGAGAGAGAGAGAGAGAGAGAGAGAGAGAGAGAGAGAGAGAGAGAGAGAGAGAGAGAGATTAATTATGAGGAAACAGGGATAACCTTCTTGAATGTGCTTCCCCTCAAACATCTGTCATGTAGAGTTGATTAAAGATAACAGCCCTCCTGAAAGTCCTCCTCCCATTAATGACAATCCAGGATGCAATGGGACTGTTGACTAGAATGTCATGCTGATTATTTCTAGCATCAACAACAACCACAACATTAATAGCATCAACAACAGCGTCAAGAACAGCAACGACAGCAGCATCAACAGCAACACAAACCAGGTTTCCATCCAACCTTTTCATGCGAGTAAAGTACACAGAAAATGTCATGACAGGCCTGATGGAAACAGAACACTGGTCAGTAAACATTCCAAATGTCAACAAAACAAAACAGCTCGACAAGGTGGGTCTTTTTTGTGCCTGTAAAATGTATTATGCGAGAAATGTCGGTGGAAATGCTTTTATGCAACAACAACACAAATATTATAACCATCATATCGAAGTAAACTTGGGAGTCACGTGATGACGTGTTGCGTGGTCCTCCCACTACGACTTAGGGAAACCATGCAGTTCATCAGGCTGCAGATTAAATCAGTTATGATGAACTTCACAGGGTGGAGAAAGAGCCCAGTGACCAGCTTGATGCTCCTTTACAACAACTATAGAGGGTCTGATTCTGGTGACCAGCTTGATGCTCCTTTACAACAAATATAGAGGGTCTGATTCTGGTGACCAGCTTGATGCTCCTTTACAACAAATATAGAGGGTCTGATTCTGGTGACCAGCTTGATGCTCCTTTACAACAACTATAGAGGGTCTGATTCTGGTGACCAGCTTGATGCTCCTTTACAACAAATATAGAGGGTCTGATTCTGGTGACCAGCTTGATGCTCCTTTACAATAAATATATAGGGTCTGATTCTGGTGACCAGCTTGATGCTCCTTTACAACAAATATAGAGGGTCTGAGGTTGGAGAGGTGTTCTGGTAGGTTGGAGAGATGTTCTGGAATGTTGGAGAGATGTTCTGGAATGTTGGAGAGATGTTCTGGAATGTTGGAGAGATGTTCTGGCATGTTGGAGAGATGTTCTGGCATGTTGGAGAGATGTTCTAGTTAATAATTAGACTCTCTCTCTCCTCTCTCTCCCCTCCCTCCCTCTCAGTTCTGGTAGGTTGGAGAGATGTTCTGGCACGTTGGTAGTCTAAGGTTAATAATTAGACTCTCTCTCTCCCCTCCCTCCCTCTCAGTTCTGGTAGGTTGGAGAAATGTTCTGGCACGTTGGTAGTCTAAGGTTAATAATTAGACTCTCTCGCTCCTCTCTCTCCCCTCCCTCCCTCCCTCTCAGTTCTGGTAGGTTGGTAGTCTAAGGTTAATAATTAGACTCTCTCTCTCCCCTCCCTCTCAGTGCTATGTAAAGTGTTTACAATGCGGAGGGAAGAAACCACTTCTGATAGATGTGTACCAGCTGTTATCACAGCAGACGTCCAACCACAACTCCATGACTAATCACTTTAGTTTATCAAGACAAAACCCACTCCTCACTAATTACCCACACAATGAATTACACTGTTGGGCTTCATCCCAAATGGCACCCTATTACCTAGTAGTGCACTAACTCGACCAGAACCGATAGAGTAGTGCACTACTTTTGACCAGAACCAATAGAGTAGTGCACTACTTTTGACCAGAACCGATAGAACCAATAGAGTAGTGCACTACTTTTGACCAGAACCAATAGAACCGATAGGGTAGTGCACTACTTTTGACCAGAACCAATAGAGTAGTGCACTACTTTTGACCAGAACCGATAGAGTAGTGCACTACTTTTGACCAGAACCAATAGAGTAGTGCACTACTTTTGACCAGAACCGATAGAGTAGTGCACTACTTTTGACCAGAACCAATAGAGTAGTGCACTACTTTTGACCAGAACCGATAGGGTAGTGCACTACTTTTGACCAGAACTGTATTTTATGTTACAGAAGATATGTGAACTCAAAACATGTTTGATTTTACAACGGAACTCTAATGTATTTATTCTGATCGCTTACAGTTTATTCACCATTAGTCAGCACCTTCATACGAAATCATTTATTCGATTTTATTAAGTGGATATTTGGGGCTGTGGGAAAAAAATAGAGCCCAGGAGTGAACACACAAACAACAACAGGCTGCTGGTCCTTAGGATGGAGGACCATTCTTGAGCGTTGCAGATCTAATAAGGGATCATATCTTTCACCTGAATTCACCTGGTCTGTGTATGTCATGGAAAAGCAGTTTCATACACTCAGTGTATTTTACCATAATAGAGTAGATATTATATTATCATAATGTATATTATAATAATATTTTATTTTCAAACTGATATTAAAGAAACCTTTAACCAGATAACAAATTAGATATTTGCAAAAAATTAAATAAAAACATCCATCAAGTGTTGATGAGAGGAGAGGAAGGAATGACGAAGGAGCCGGGATTCCATCCTTTTGTGGAGATCACATTCACTGTAAACATTGTAGATGTTTAATCTCGATTGAAACCTGAAATTTAGTCAAATTTACCAATACTTCTACACTAGAAATGTCCCATGAGTATACACATAGAGTCCATAACATTAATAATGATACACTACAATACAGTCTAGTTTTAGAAGATGTTACGGTTTTCTAGGTGTGAAGGAGAGTCGAACTGCAGCGTGTAGATTGCCATGTTTAATGAAATAACGTACAACACGAATAAACACAAACACTACAAAACAAAGAACGTAACAAAAACCGAAACAGCCGATACTTGTGTAAACTAACATAGAGGACAATTAATCTTAATGGTTGTACAGTCGTCTCAAATAAAACTGTGAAGGACCTCGGCGTTACTCTGGACCCTGATCTCTCTTTTGAAGAACATATCAAGACCATTTCAAGGACAGCTTTTTTCCATCTACGTAACATTGCAAAAATCTGAAACTTTCTGTCCAAAAATGATGCAGAAAAATGAATCCATGCTTTTGTCACTTCTAGGTTAGACTACTGCAATGCTCTATTTTCCGGCTACCCGGATAAAGCACTAAATAAACTTCAGTTAGTGCTAAATACGGCTGCTAGAATCCTGACTAGAACCAAAAAATTTGATCATATTACTCCAGTGCTAGCCTCTCTACACTGGCTTCCTGTCAAAGCAAGGGCTGATTTCAAGGTTTTACTGCTAACCTACAAAGCATTACATGGGCTTGCTCCTACCTATCTCTCTGATTTGGTCCTGCCGTACATACCTACATGTACGCTACGGTCACAAGACGCAGGCCTCCTAATTGTCCCTAGAATTTCTAAGCAAACAGCTGGAGGCAGGGCTTTCTCCTATAGAGCTCCATTTTTATGGAACGGTCTGCCTACCCATGTCAGAGACGCAAACTCGGTCTCAACCTTTAAGTCTTTACTGAAGACTCATCTCTTCAGTGGGTCATATGATTGAGTGTAGTCTGGCCCAGGAGTGGGAAGGTGAACGGAAAGGCTCTGGAGCAACGAACCGCCCTTGCTGTCTCTGCCTGGCCAGTTCCCCTCTTTCCACTGGGATTCTCTGCCTCTAACCCTATTACAGGGGCTGAGGCACTGGCTTGCTGGGGCTCTCTCATGCCGTCCCTGGAGGGGGTGCGTCACCTGAGTGGGTTGATTCACTGTTGTGGTCATCCTGTCTGGGTTGGCGCCCCCCCCTTGGGTTGTGCCGTGGCGGAGATCTTTGTGGGCTATACTCAGCCTTGTCTCAGGATGGTAAGTTGGTGGTTGAAGATATCCCTCTAGTGGTGTGGGGGCTGTGCTTTGGCAAAGTGGGTGGGGTTATATCCTTCCTGTTTGGCCCTGTCCGGGGGTGTCCTTGGATGGGGCCACAGTGTCTCCTGTCTCAGCCTCCAGTATTTATGCTGCAGTAGTTTGTGTTGGGGGGCTAAGGTCAGTTTGTTATATCTGGAGTACTTCTCCTGTCCTATTCGGTGTCCTGTGTGAATCTAAGTGTGCGTTCTCTAATTCTCTCCTTCTCTCTTTCTTTCTCTCTCTCTCTCGGAGGACCTGAGCCCTAGGACCATGCCCCAGGACTACCTGACATGATGACTCCTTGCTGTCCCCAGTCCACCTGGCCATGCTGCTGCTCCAGTTTCAACTTCCACCTGACTGTGCTGCTGCTCCAGTTTCAACTGTTCTGCCTTATTATTATTCGACCATGCTGGTCATTTATGAACATTTGAACATCTTGGCCATGTTCTGTTATAATCTCCACCCGGCACAGCCAGAAGAGGACTGGCCACCCCACATAGCCTGGTTCCTCTCTAGGTTTCTTCCTAGGTTTTGGCCTTTCTAGGGAGTTTTTCCTAGCCACCGTGCTTCTACACCTGCATTGCTTGCTGTTTGGGGTTTTAGGCTGGGTTTCTGTACAGCACTTTGAGATATCAGCTGATGTACGAAGGGCTATATAAATAAATACATTTGATTTGATTTGAGGACACTAAGGACAATCACCCACGACAAACTCAAAGAATATGATTGAGTTTGATTGAGAACCACTCCAGACAGCCATAGACTTTGCTAGATAACCCCACTAGCTACAATCCCAATACATACACACCAAAACCCCAAGACAAAACACACCACAATACAAAAACCCCATGCCACACCCTGGCCTGACCCAATACATGAAGAAAAACACAAAATACTTAGACCAGGGCGTGACAGAAGAGATGTTTATTTAGTCACAGTAGTAGCAGATGTAGGTGTACAGTGGAATACTTCAGCTTTGAGCTCCAACAGGTGTGAATTAAACAATTAAACATTTACAATATAGATGTGTTTACAACTGTGATAATGATAAATATAATTGTCCGTTTTGGTGGGTGGGGGGGGGGGGGCGTAAGGTGTAATGGTTGAGTGTAACACCATATGTAATGACACTGAACTGCTCTTCTGCTTTGTCCTTGTGTCTCGCCGTCTTGATCCAACTGCGTAGGTTGTAGATCGTAGGTCGTAGGTCATATTTGTACAAGTTTCTGCACAAGGTTGCCATTAATTCACGTTTTTTTTTTTGGGTTCGTTTTGAAAAACCCCGTCGGTATCACATCGTCTACGTTTTGTTGAATTCGAGTTGGCGTATTGTTTTTGATGAATCCGATGACGTTGATGTTATCCCCAGAGGCAACCTGGAACATGTTACGAGATCAAAACACTCTTGAAACATGGATTCTGATTGATCAGACCAGCGTTGGACAGACCTGACCACGGGAAATTCACTCGAGTCTTCGTTTTCTAGGTGGGAAGGAGCAAAATGGAGTCATGGTCAGATTTTTCAAAAGGAGGACAGGAGATGGCCTTATACCCGTGTCGAAAAGCCGTGTAGCGGTGGTCTAGCGTAGAATCTCCGCGAGTTGGACAGTCAATGTGTTGATAATAATTCAGAAGTACGGTTCTCAAATTACTTTGGTTAAAGTCCTCTTTAATAATGAACACTGTCTCCGGGTATGCGGCCTACAGGTTGTTCAGTGTCTAATGAAGATCTTTGAGAGCATTTTTACTGTCGGCTTGGGGCGGGATGTACACAGACGTGGCGAAAATCCCTGAAAACTTTCTCGGAAGGTAAAAACGGTGACATTTGATGACCAAGTATTCCATCTCGGGAGAGCAGAAGCTCGCAAGTTCCTGTTGTACATTTCCCCCCCACACACCACATGCTGTTGGTCATAAACCAGACCTCTCCACCTTTTATTCTTGCCAGAGAGCCCACTTGATATCCACTTGATGAACTGTAAAACCCACTGGTTGTATGTGATCCGTATGGAGGTCGGAGGAAAGCCAAGCCTGTTGCAGAATCTGATGTCCCCTCTGGAAGGAGATCCTCGCTCTGAGTTCGTTAAGATTTTTTATTAATTATTGAAGATGGGCGAGCAGTGTGCTCGGTAATGGAGGACGGGTCACCCAGAGTCTTAATCCCACTAAGGTACAGTACATTAAAGTATAGTACAGTAGAGTTGAGTACAGTACAGTAGAATACAGTAGAATACAGTACAGTATAGTACAGTACATCACAATACAGAGGTGGAAACTGAGCTGCACTTCCTAACCTCCTGCCCAATGTATGACCATATTAGAGATATATATTAGACATATTTCCCTCAGATTACACAGACCCACAAAGAATTAAAAAACAAATCCAATTTTGATAAACTCCCATATCTACTGGGTGAAATACCACAGTGTGACATCACAGCAGCAAGATTTGTGACCTGTTGCCACAAGAAAAGGTCAACCAGTGAAGAACAAATACCATTGTAAACACAACCCATATTTATGTTTATTTATTTTCCCTTTTGTACTTGCGCATAATTAACAACATTGTATATAGACATAGTATGACATTTAAAATGTCTTCATTCTTTAAAAACTTCTGTATGTGTAATGATTACTGTTCATTTTTATTGTTTATTTCACTTTTATGTATTATCTATTTTACTTGCTTTGGCAACGTTAACATATGTTTCCCAATGAAGCCCCTTGAATTGAAATGTATTGAATTGAGAGAGCAAAGAGAGAGAGATAAAATACATTACGAACCTAAATAAATCATTATTTCAAGATGGATGATTCATTTTGAAAACAATCCGACAGAACATGCATTTTCAAGGACAACTATGACGTAGTGAACTTTAAAGATATCAGCCCGTTTAAACAGGGCTCCTAGATGTTAATCAAACTGAAAGATATCAGCCCGTTTAAACAGGGCTCCTAGATGTTAATCAAACTGAAAGATATCAGCCCGTTTAAACAGGGCTCCTAGATGTTAATCAAACTGAAAGATATCAGCCCGTTTAAACAGGGCTCCTAGATGTTAATCAAACTGAAAGATATCAGCCCGTTTAAACAGGGCTCCTAGATGTTAATCAAACTGAAAGATATCAGCCCGTTTAAACAGGGCTCCTAGATGTTAATCAAACTGAAAGATATCAGCCCGTTTAAACAGGGCTCCTAGATGTTAATCAAACTGAAAGATATCAGCCCGTTTAAACAGGGCTCCTAGATGTTAATCAAACTGAAAGATATCAGCCCGTTTAAACAGGGCTCTTAGATGTTAATCAAACTGATGCATACAAACCCTTAGCTGTGATGTTACACCATGCTGAGTTCTCCAACAGAATGTCACTGGCTTCGTCCCAAATGACAGAATACTTCCTATATAGTGCACTACACTGTAACGCAAAAAAAAGTCTATTATACAGTCATTTTCTCTATTAACAATGGTAAAATACATGTTCTATATATATATATATATAATGTTTTACTGCAGCAAACTGTAAATGATATCAGCGTGTTATTATCAGAGAGATGTTTTTTGCTCCAGTGTTTGCATCAGAACTTTGTGGTGCATCGGTAAGTCGTTAGCTTCAGTTGGTTCACGTCATCCTTCCCTTTGTTGCCTTCAAGTTGACTATTGTTCTAAAATGAAATATAAGGTGTATATATATATATATGTTTAGGATGCTTAAGACAGAAGCTTATACTTATACTAAATAAAACAAATAGTTTGAACAACAGAAAGTAAAACAATTAGTGTGTCTTCAAAGGAATTCATCCCTGAATGTTTCATACTTACTCTACCTGGTAGACTACCAGTCAGATGAAGCTTTTAGTAAATATTCCTAACTATATTTGCAAGTAGTTCGTGTTTGAAAGCAGCTTGGAATCAAAGAAAGCACTGGAACCAGTTGGTCCCACGGTTTGAAAAACACGTAATCAAACAAAAGCTTCGGACGTCATTGATGACGTACTTCTGATAACGTGATACAGGCATCGGCACACTGATTCCAAGTTAGCTGCTTTGCGATTTAAAACCTTGGGGTTCTGGTATCAAACCTAACATCACTAGGTACAGAGAGACAAATACACTGGTACAGAGAGACAGGAAACACAGGGATAAATACACTGGTACAGGGAGACAGGAAACACAGGGATAAATACACTGGTACAGGGAGACAGGAAACACAGGGATAAATACACTGGTACAGAGAGACAGGAAACACAGGGATAAATACACTGGTACAGGGAGACAGGAAACACAGGGATAAATACACTGGTACAGAGAGACAGGAAACACAGGGATAAATACACTGGGGAAAATAAGCCACACCTGGTGGGGGTGGAGACGATCACAGGGACTGGTGAAACAGATCAGGGAGTGACAGTGTTCCCTCCGATCTGGAGGGAAGCTAAAGTTATTCCCCTGTCTAAGAATAGTAAAGACCCCTTTACTGGCTCAAATAGCTGACCAATCAAAGTGTCTATGTAGCTGCTGTCTTGGCAGGAACTAACGGGGATCCATAATAAACCCCAGGAAGAGTAGCTGCTGCCTTGGCAGGAACTAATTGGGATCCATAATAAACCCCAGGAAGAGTAGCTGCTGCCTTGGCAGGAACTAATGGGGATCCATAATAAACCACAGGAAGAGTAGCTGCTGCCTTGGCAGGAACTAATGGGGATCCATAATAAACCCCAGGAAGAGTAGCTGCCGCCTTGACAGGAACTAATGGGGATCCATAATAAACCACAGGAAGAGTAGCTGCTGCCTTGACAGGAACTAATGGGGATCAATAATAAACCCCAGGAAGAGTAGCTGCTGCCTTGGCAGGAACTAACGGGGATCCATAATAAACCACAGGAAGAGTAGCTGCTGCCTTGGCAGGAACTAATGGGGATCCACAATACATGCTCCTTTGTAATTACAGTAAAATAGAAATCCATTTAATTTCATTCATCCATTATTTTATTCATTATTATGGTATGCGATTATGGTAGCATTTATTTTCCGGTATAATACAGTCGATTTTACAGTATAATACAGTCAATTTTACAGTATAATACAGTCAATTTTACGGTATAATACAGTCAATTTTACGGTATAATACAGTCAATTTTACGGTATAATACAGTCAATTTTATGGTATAATGCAGTCAATTTTACAGTATAATACAGTCAATTTTATGGTATAATACAGTCAATTTTACGGTATAATGCAGTCAATTTTACGGTATAATACAGTCAATTTTACAGTATAATACAGTCAATTTTACGGTATAATACAGTCAATTTTATGGTATAATACAGTCAATTTTATGGTATAATACAGTCAATTTTACGGTATAATACAGTCATTGTTTGTCATTGCAGAGCACTTACTTTGATACCGTATTTATATTACAGTAGGTGGGATGGCATATTGCTGCAGAATGGTCTGGTAGCCATGCGGGTTAATTGTGCCTTGAATTCTAAATAAATCATTGACAGTGTCACCAGCAAAGCACCCCCACACTATCACACCTCCTCCTCCATGCTTCATGGTGGGAACCACACATGCGAAGATCATCCGTTCACCTTCTCTGCGTTTGACAAAGACACGGCGGTTGGAACCAAAAATATCTAATTTGGACTCTTCAGACCAATCAGTCTAATGTCCATTGCTCGGGTTTCTTGGCCCAAGCAAGTCTCTTCTTCTCATTTAGTATCCTTTAGTAGTGGTTTCTTTGTAGCAATTCGACCATGAAGGACAAATTCTAGTAACAAATTCTAGTTAAGAGGACCATGAAAACAACTTTGTGTCAAACAATCGATTTGAAATGTGAAACCTGTCTCTACCGTCATCACCGCAGTGCAGCGAGGATGAGTAACTGTTGATGTTGAGATGTGTCTGTTACTTGAACTCTGTGAAGCATTTATTACCAATCTTGCTGCTGTGATGGCACACTGTGGTCTTTCACCCAGTAGATATGGGAGTTTATCAAAAATGGATTTGTTTTCGAATTCTTTGTGGGTCTGTGTAATCTGAGGGAAATATGTGTCTCTATGGTCATACATTTGACAGGAGGTTAGGAAGTGCAGCTCAGTTTCCACCTCATTGTGTGGGCAGTGTAGCTTGTCTTGTCTTGTCTTGTCTGCCTACGACGGCCTTTCTCAATAGCAAGGCTATGCTCACTGAGTCTGTACATAGTCAAAGCTTTCCTTAAATTTGGGTCAGTCACAGTGGTCAGGTATTCTGCCACTGTGTACTCTCGGCTTAGGGTCAAATAGCATTCTAGTTTGCTCAGTTTTTTTGGTAAATTCGTTCAAATGTGTCAAGTAATTCTCTTTTTGTTTTCTCATGATTTAGTTGGGTCTAATTATGTAGCTCTCCTGGGGCTGTGTGGGGTCTGTTTGTGTTTGTGAACAGAGCTCTCTCTCTCTGCCTCTATGAGCAGTGGAGCTTGTGTAATGAAATATGCATGAGTCTTGTTTGAACCCTGACAACAGAACCGTATCTACCAATGACAAACCTGACATTAATCGGCGCCTGCTCTCTCCAGCCCTCCTCCATCTCTCTCCATCTCTCTCTCTTTTCACCCCCCTTCTCTCTCTCCAGTCCCCCCATCTCTCTCCATCTCTCTCTCCACTCCTCCTCCATCTCTCTACACCCCTTCCATCTCTCTCTCCACCCCCCAACTCTCTCTCCACCCACGCTCCATCTCTCTCCACCCCTCCTCCATCTCTCTCTCCACCCCTCCTCCATCTCTCTCTACACCTCCTCCATCTCTCTCTCTCCCCATCTCGCTCTCCAACCCCCCTCCACCTCTCTCTCCACCCCTCCTCCATCCCTCTCTCCAGCCCCCCTCCACCTCTCTCTCCACCCCCCACCTCTCTCCACCCATGCTCCATCTCTCTCTCCACCCCTCCTCCATCACTCTCTCCACCCCTCCATCTCTGTCTCCACCCCCCTCCATCACTCTCTCCAACACAACTCCATCTCTCTCTCCACCCCCCTCATCACTCTCTCCAACACAACTCCATCTCTCTCCACCCCCCTCCACCTCTCTCTCCAACCCCCCTCCACCTCTCTCTCCACCCCTCCTCCATCTCTCTCTCCACCCCCCTCCACCTCTCTCTCCCCAACCCCCCTCCACCTCTCTCTCCACCCCCCCTCCATCTCTCTCTACACCTCCTCCATCTCTCTCCACCCCCCCTCCTCCATCTCTCTCTACACCCCCTCCATCTCTTTCTCCAAACTCCCTCCATCTCTCTCTACACCCCCTCCATCTCTCTCCACCCCCTCCATCTCTCTCTCCACCTACCTCCACCTCTCTCCACCCCTCATCCATCTCTCTCTCCACCTCTCCTCCATCTCTCTCCTCTCCTCCATCTCTCTCCCCTCCTCCCTCTCTCTTCTCCCCTCCTCCATCTCCCTCTCTCTTCTCCCCTCCCCCATCTCTCTCCACCCCTCCTCCATCTCCCTCTCTCTCCACCCCTCCTCCATCTCCCTCTCTCTTCTCCCCTCCTCCATCTCCCTCTCTCTTCTCCCCTCCCCATCTCTCTCCACCCCTCCTCCATCTCCCTCTCTCTCCACCCCTCCTCCATCTCCCTCTCTCTCCACCCCTCCATCTCCTTCTCTCTTCTCCCCCCCATCTCCCTCTCTCTTCTCCCCTCCTCCATCTCTCTCCACCCCTCCTCCATCTCCCTCGCTCTCCACCCCTCCTCCATCTCCCTCTCTCTTCTCCCCTCCTCCCTCGCTCTCCACCCCTCCTCCATCTCCCTCTCTCTTCTCCCCTCCTCTATCTCTCTCCACCCCTCCTCCATCTCCCTCTCCCTTCTCCCCTCCTCCATCTCTCTCCACCCCTCCTCCATCTCTCCACCCCTCCTCCTTCTCTCTTCTCCCCTCCTCCATCTCTCTCCACCCCTCCTCCATCTCCCTCTCTCTTCTCCCCTCCTCCATCTCTCTCTCCCCCATGGGCCTGCAGCTGCGCTGGATGTAAAATATGCATTAAATTGTTTGTGTGTGTGTGTGTGTGTGTGTGTGTGTGTGTGTGTGTGTGTGTGTGTGTGTGTGTGTGAGTGTGTGTTTACAGCATGTGTGTGAGTGTGTGAGTGAGTGAGTGTGTGAGTGAGTGAGTGTGTGTGTACAGCATGTGAGTGAGTGTGAGTGAGTGAGTGAGTGAGTGAGTGAGTGAGTGAGTGTGTGGTGTGTGTGTGTGTGTGTGTGTGTGAGTGAGTGTGTGAGTGTGTGTTTACAGCATGTGTGTGAGTGTGTGAGTGTGTGAGTGAGTGAGTGTGTGTGTACAGCATGTGAGTGAGTGAGAGTGAGTGAGTGAGTGAGTGAGTGAGTGAGTGAGTGAGTGTGTGTGTGTGTGTGTGTGTGTGTGTGTGTGTGTGGTAGGGTGTGTAGGGTGCGGTAGGGTGCGGTAGGGTGCGGTAGGGTGAGGTAGGGTGTGGTAGGGTGCGGTAGGGTGCGGTAGGGTGCGGTAGGGTGTGTGGTAGGGTGTGTGGTAGGGTGTGTGGTAGGGTGTGAGGTAGGGTGTGGTAGGGTGTGGTAGGGGTGTGTGGTAGGGTGTGGTAGGGTGTGTGGTAGGGTGTGGTAGGGTGTGGTAGGGTGTGTGAGGGTGTGGTAGGGTGCGGTAGGGTGTCATCGTGATGCTATGAAAAGAGAAAAGAGTCGTTGTTTCTGGAGTATTTTTAACGTCCGTTTGCATTTTATAAAACCTCAGGGCATAAAACATCACACATAATGAATAGAACAGGGTATTATGGAGAGAACAGGCTATTATGGAGAAAACAGGGTATTATGGAGAGAACAGGGTATTGTGGAGAGAACAGGGTATTATGGAGAGAACAGGGTATTACAGAGAGAACAGGGTATTATGGAGAGAACAGGGTATTATGAAGAGAACAGGGTATTATGGAGAGAACAGGGTATTATGGAGAGAACAGGGTATTATGGAGAGAACAGGCTATTATGGAGAGAACAGGGTATTACGGAGAGAACAGGGTATTATGGAGAGAACAGGGTATTATGGAGAGAACAGGCTATTATGGAGAGAACAGGGTATTATGGAGAGAACAGGCTATTATGGAGAGAACAGGGTATTATGGAGAGAACAGGGTATTATGGAGAGAACAGGGTATTATGGAGAGAACAGGGTATTATGGAGAGAACAGGGTATTATGGAGAGAACAGGCTATTATGGAAAGAACAGGCTATTATGGAGGGAACAGGCTATTATGGAGGGAACAGGCTATTATGGAGAGAACAGGGTATTATGGAGAGAACAGGCTATTATGGAGAGAACAGGGTATTATGGAGAGAACAGGGTATTATGGAGAGAACAGGGTATTATGGAGAGAACAGGGTATTATGGAGAGAACAGGGGTATTATGGAGAGAACAGGCTATTATGGAGAGAACAGGGTATTATGGAGAGAACAGGCTATTATGGAGAGAACAGGGTATTATGGAGAGAACAGGCTATTATGGAGAGAACAGGGTATTATGGAGAGAACAGGCTATTATGGAGAGAACAGGGTATTATGGAGAGAACAGGTTATTATGAAGAGAACAGGGTATTATGGAGAGAACAGGTTATTATGAAGAGAACAGGGTATTATGGAGAGAACAGGCTATTATGGAGAGAACAGGGTATTATGGAGAGAACAGGGTATTATGGAGAGAACAGGTATTATGGAGAGAACAGGCTATTATGGAGAGAACAGGCTATTATGGAGAGAACAGGCTATTATGGAGAGAACAGGGTATTATGGAGAGAACAGGGTATTATGGAGAGAACAGGGTATTATGGGAGAGAACAGGGTATTATGGAGAGAACAGGGTATTATGGAGAGAACAGGGTATTATGGAGAGAACAGGGTATTATGAAGAGAACAGGGTATTATGGAGAGAACAGGCTATTATGGAGAGAACATGGTATTATGGAGAGAACAGGCTATTATGGAGAGAACAGGGTATTATGGAGAGAACAGGGTATTATGGAGAGAACAGGGTATTATGGAGAGAACAGGCTATTATGGAGAGAACAGGGTATTATGGAGAGAACAGGGTATTATGGGAGAGAACAGGCTATTATGGAGAGAACGGTATTATGGATAGAACAGGCTATTATGGAGAGAACAGGTATTATGGAGAGAACAAGGTATTATGAAGAGAACAGGGTATTATGGAGAGAACAGGGTATTATGGAGAGAACAGGGTATTACGGAGAGAACAGGGTATTACGGAGAGAACAGGGTATTACGGAGAAAACAGGCTATTATGGAGAGAACAGGTATTATGGAAGAGAACGGGTATTATGGAGAGAACAGGGTATTATGGAGAGAACAGCCATTATGGAGAGAACAGGTATGATGGAGAGAACAGGGTATTATGGAGAGAACAGGCTATTATGGAGAGAACAGGGTATGATGGAGAGAACAGGGTATTATGGAGAGAACAGGCTATGATGGAGAGAACAGGGTATTATGGAGAGAACAGGGTATTATGGAGAGAACAGCTATTATGGAGAGAACAGGCTATTATGGAGAGAACAGGCTATTATGGAGAGAACAGGCTATTATGGAGAGAACAGGCTATTATGGAGAAGAACAGGTATTATGGAGAGAACATGGTATTATGGAGAGAACAGGGTATTATGGAGAGAACAGGGTATTATGGAGAGAACAGGCTATTATGGAGAGAACAGGGTATTATGGAGAGAACAGGGTATCATGGAGAGAACAGGGTATCATGGAGAGAACAGGCTATTATGGAGAGAACAGGCTATTATGGAGAGAACAGGCTATTATGGAGAGAACAGGGTATTATGGAGAGAACAGGGTATTATGGAGAGAGCAGGGTATTATGGAGAGAACAGGCTATTATGAAGAGAACAGGGTATTATGGAGAGAACAGGCTATTATGGAGAGAACAGGGTATTATGGAGAGAACAGGGTATTATGAGAGAACAGGGTATTATGGAGAGAACAGGGTATTATGGAGAGAACAGGGTATTATGGAGAGAACAGGGTATTATGGAGAGAACAGGCTATTATGGAGAGAACAGGGTATTATGGAGAGAACAGGGTATTATGAAGAGAACAGGGTATTATGGAGAGAACAGGGTATTATGGAGAGAACAGGTATTATGGAGAGAACAGGGTATTATGGAGAGAACAGGCTATTATGGAGAGAACAGGGTATTATGGAGAGAACAGGCTATTATGGAGAGAACAGGCTATTATGGAGAGAACAGGGCTATTATGGAGAGAACAGGCTATTATGGAGAGAACAGGGTATTATGGAGAGAACAGGGTATTATGGAGAGAACAGGCTATTATGGAGAGAAACAGGCTATTATGGAGAGAACAGGCTATTATGGAGAAACAGGGTATTATGGAGAGAACAGGGTATTATGGAGAGAACAGGTATTATGGAGAGAACAGGGTATTATGGAGAGAACAGGGTATTATGGAGAGAACAGGGTATTATGAGAGAACAGGGTATTGGAAGAGAACAGGTATTATGGAGAGAACAGGGGTATTATGGAGAGAACAGGGTATTATGAAGAACAGGGTATTATGGAGAGAACAGGGTATTATGGAGAGAACAGGGTATTATGGAGAGAACAGGGCTATTATGGAGAGAACAGGGTATTATGGAGAGAACAGGCTATTATGGAGAGAACAGGGTATTATGGAGAGAACAGGGTATTATGGAGAGAACAGGGCTTATTATGGAGAGAACAGGGTATTATGGAGAGGAACAGGGTATTATGGAGAGAACAGGGTATTATGGAGAGAACAGGGTATTATGGAGAGAACAGGGTATTATGGAGAGAACAGGCTATTATGGAGAGAAAAGGGTATTATGGAGAGAACAGGCTATTATGGAGAGAACAGGGTATTATGGAGAGAACAGGGTATTATGGAGAGAACAGGCTATTATGGAGAGAACAGGGTATTATGGAGAGAACAGGGTATTATGGAGAGAACAGGCTATTATGGAGAGAACAGGCTATTATGGAGAGAACAGGGTATTAATGGAGAGAACAGGGCTATTATGGAGAGAACAGGGTATTATGGAGAGAACAGGGTATTATGGAGAGAACAGGCTATTATGGAGAGAACAGGCTATTATGGAGAGAACAGGGTATTATGGAGAGAACAGGCTATTATGGAGAGAACAGGGTATTATGGAGAAACAGGGGTATTATGGAGAGACAGGGTATATGTAGAAACAGGGTATTATGGAGAGAACAGGGTATTATGGAGAGAACAGGGTATTATGGAGAGAACAGGGTATTATGGAGAGAAACAGGGTATTATGGTAGAGAACAGGGTATTACGGAGAGAACAGGGTATTACGGAGGGAACAGGGTATTACGGAGAGAACAGGGTATTACGGAGAGAACAGGGTATTACGGAGAGAAAAGGGTATTACGGAGAGAACAGGGTATTATGGAGAGAACAGGGTATTATGAAGAGAACAGGGTATTATGGAGAGAACAGGGTATTATGGAGAGAACAGGGTATTATGGAGAGAACAGGGTATTGTGGAGAGAACAGGGTATTATGGAGAGAACAGGGTATTATGGGAGAGACCATGGTATTATGAAGAGAACAGGGTATTATGGAGAGAACAGGGTTATTATGGAGAGAACAGGGTATTATGAAGAGACAGGGTATTATGGAGAGAACAGGCTATTATGAAGAGAGCAGGGTATTATGGAGAGAACAGGCTATTATGGAGAGAACAGGGTATTATGGAGAGAACAGGGTATTATGGAGAGACAGGCTATTATGGAGAGAACAGGCTAATATGGAGAGAACAGGCTATTATGGAGAGAACAGGGTATTATGGAGAGAACAGGGTATTATGGAGAGAACATGGTATTATGGAGAGAACAGGGTATTATGGAGAGAACAGGGTATTATGGAGAGAACAGGCTATTATGGAGAGAACAGGCTATTATGGAGAGAAAGGGTATTATGGATAGAACAGGCTATTATGGAGAAGCAACAGGCTATTATGGAGAGAACAGGCTATTATGGAGAGAACAGGCTATTATGGAGAGAACAGGGTATTATGGAGAGAACAGGCTATTATGGAGAGAACAGGGTATTATGGAGAGAACAGGGTATCATGGAGAGAACAGGGTATCATGGAGAGAACAGGCTATTATGGAGAGAACAGGGTATTATGGAGAGAACAGGCTATTATGGAGAGAACAGGGTATCATGGAGAGAACAGGGTATCATGGAGAGAACAGGCTATTATGGAGAGAACAGGCTATTATGGAGAGAACAGGCTATTATGGAGAGAACAGGGTATTATGGAGAGAACAGGGTATTATGAAGAGAACAGGGTATTATGGAGAGAACAGGGTATTATGGAGAGAGCAGGGTATTATGGAGAGAACAGGCTATTATGGAGAGAACAGGGTATTGGAGAGAACAGGGCTATTTGGAGAGAACAGGTATTATGGAGAGAACAGGGTATTATGGAGAGAACAGGCTATTATGGAGAGAACAGGGTATTATGGAGAGAACAGGCTATTATGGAGAGAACAGGCTATTATGGAGAGAACAGGGTATTATGGAGAGAACTGCTATTATGGAGAGAACAGGGTATTATGGAGAGAACAGGGTATTCATGGAGAAACAGGCTATTATGGAGAGAACAGGGGTATTATGGAGAGAACAGGGTATTATGGAGAGAACAGGGTATTATGGAGAGAACAGGCTATTATGGAGAGAACAGGGTATTATGGAGAGACGGCTATTATGGAGAGAACAGGGTATTATGAGAGAACAGGTATTATGGAGAGAACAGGGTATTATGGAGAGAACAGGGTATT
>NC_034188.2:92469214-92479214 GCF_002021735.2 Oncorhynchus kisutch | reverse complement strand
CTGCAAGGGGGGGTCTGCGAGGCTGCAAGGGGTGCGAGGCTGCAAGGGGGGTCTGCGAGGCTGCAAGGGGTGCGAGGCTGCAAGGGGTGGTCTGTGAGGCTGCAAGGGGGGGGTCTGCGAGGCTGCAAGGGGGGGCTATGAGGCTGCAAGGTGGGGGACTACGAGGCTGCGAGGGGGGGACTACGAAGCTGCCTGGGGGGTGGGCTTCGAGGCTACAAGGTGGGGGACTACGAGGCTGCAAGGGGGGGGCGGCGAGGCTGCAAGGGATGGGACTACGAGGCTGCAAGGGGGGGGCTACGAGGCTGCAAGGTGGGGGCTACGAGGCTGCAAGGGAGGGGACTACGAGGCTGCAAGGGAGGGGGCTACGAGGCTGCAAGGGAGGGGGCTACGAGGCTGCAAGGTGGGGGCTACGAGGCTGCAAGGTGGGGGCTACGAGGCTGCAAGGGGGGGACTAAGAGGCTGCTTTTTTCGTAACATAAAAAAATAATCTGACACAGTGGTTGCATTAAGAACCAGTGTATCTTTAATTATACTGTAGAACATGTATCTTTAGTCAAAGTTTATGATGAGTATTTCTGTTATCTGGCGTAGCTCTCTATAATTACTCCGGATATTTTGGAGGCATTTCTGAACATGGCGTCAATGTAAACCGAGATTTGTGGATATAAATATGCATATTATCGAACAAAACATAAATGTATTGTGTAACATGTCATATGAGTGTCATCTGATGAAGATTTTAAAAAGGTTAGTGATTCATTTGCTGCCACCACCATGCTTCACTATGGGGATAGTGTTCTCTGGGTGATGAGAGGTGTTGAGTTTGCTCCAGACATAGCGTTTTCCATGATGGCCAAAAATCTAAATTTTAGTCTCATCTGACCAGTGTACCTTCTTCCATATGTTTGGGGAGTCTCCCACAGGCCTTTTGGTGAACACCAAACGTGTTTGGTTATTTTTTCTTTAAGCAATGGCTTTTTTACGGCCACTCTTCCATAAAGCCCAGCTCTGTGGAGTGTAGTACGGCTTAGAGTGGCTCTGTGGACAGATACTCCAATCTCTGCTGTGGAGCTTTGCAGCTCCTTCAGGGTTATCTTTGGTCTCTTTGTTGCCTCTCTGATTAATGCCCTCCTTGCCTGGTCCGTGAGTTTGGTGGGTGGCCCTCTCTTGGCAGGTTTGTTGTGATGCCATATTCCTTCCATTTTTTAATAATGGATTTAATGGTGCTCCGTGGGATGTTAAAAGTTTCAGAAATTGTTTTATAATCCAACCCTGATCTGTACTTCTCCACAACTTTGTCCCTGACCGGTTTGGAGAGCTCCTTGGTCTTCATAGTGCCGCTTGCTTGGTGGTGCCCCTTGCTTAGTGGTGTTGCAGACTCTGGGGCCTTTCAGAACAGGTGTATATATACTGAGATCATGTGACAGATCATGTGAAATCCCCCCCCAAAATCAATTGAAACAAAATAGGAAAAATGCCAAGGGGGTGAATACTTTTGCAAGCCACTGTATCTATGTTATATTGTATAGGTGGCCTCAGCAGCCTACTACCTTCTGATAGGGGTAGATAAGGGTAGATGGGGTGGATAGGGGTAGATGGGGTAGATGGGGTGGATAGGGGTAGATGGGGTGGATGGGGTAGATAGGGGTAGATGGGGTAGATATGGGTAGATAGGGGTAGATGGGGGGTGGATAGGGGTAGATAGGGGTAGATAGGGGTAGATGGGGTAGATAGGGGTAGATGGGGTAGATGGGGGTAGATGGGGTGGATGGGGGTAGATGGAAGGAGAGAGGGTAGGATATGGGTAGATAGGGGTAGATAGGGGTAGATGGAGGTAGATGGGGGTAGATAGGGGTAGGTGCGGTGGATGGGGGTAGATGAGGGTAGATGGGGTGGATAGGGGTAGATGGGGTGGATAGGGGTAGATGGGGTGGATAGGGGTAGATATGGGTAGATGGGGTGGATAGGGGTAGATGGGGTGGATAGAGGTAGATGGGTTGACAGGAGTAGATGGGGTAGATAGAGGAGGATGGGGTGGATAGGGGTAGATGGGGTAGATGGGGTGGATAGGGGTAGATAGGGGTAGATGGGGTGGATAGGGGTGGATAGGGGTAGATGGGGTAGATATGGGTAGATAGGGGTGGATAGGGGTAGATAGGGGTAGATGGGTAGATATGGGTAGATGGGGTGGATAGGGGTAGATGGGGTAGATAGAGGAATATGGGGTAGGTAGGGGTAGATGGGGTAGATAGGAGTGGATAGGGGTAGATAGGGGTAGATAGGGGTAGATAGGGGTAGATAGGGGTAGATAGGGGTAGATGGGGGTGGATAGGGATAGATAGGGGTAGATAGCGGTAGATGGGGTGGATGGGGGTAGATGAGGGTAGATGAGGGTAGATGGGGTAGATAGGGGTAGATGGGGTGGATAGGGGTAGATGGGTGGATAGAGGTAGATGGGGTTGACAGGAGTAGATGTTGTAGATAGGGGTAGATGGGGTAGATAGGTAGATAGGGGTAGATGGGGTGGATAGGGGTAGATAGCGGTAGATGGGGTGGATAGGGGTAGATCGGGTAGATGGGGTGGATAGGGGTAGATGGGGTGGATAGGGGTAGATCGGGTAGATGGGGTGGATAGGGGTAGATGGGGTGGATAGGGGTGGATAGGGGTAGATAGGTAGATATGAGTAGATGGGGTAGATAGAGGAAGATGGGGTAGATGGGGGTAGATAGAGGGATATGGGGTAGGTAGGGGTAGATAGAGGAGGATGGGGTAGACAGGGGTAGATGGGGTGGATAGGGGTAGATGGGGTGGATATGGGTAGATGGGGTAGATGGGGGGGGTCTGTACTGTAGGTCTATACTGTGGGTCTGTACTGTGGGTCTATACTGTGGGTCTGTACTGTGGGTCTATACTGTGGGTCTATACTGTGGGTCTGTACTGTGGGTCTATACTGTGGGTCTATACTGTGGGTCTGTACTGTGGGTCTGTACTGTGGGTCATTACTGTGGGTCTATACTGTGGCTCTATACTGTGGGTCAGTACTGTGGGTCTGTACTGTGGGTCTATTCTGTGGGTCTGTACTGTGGGTCTATACTGTGGATCTGCACTGTGGGTCTATACTGTGGGTCTGCACTGTGGGTCTATACTGTGGGTCTGCACTGTGGGTCTGTACTGTGGGTCTATACTGTGGGTCTATACTGTGGGTCTGTACTGTGGGTCTATACTCTGGGTCTGTACTGTGGACCTGTACTGTGTGTCTGTACTGTGGGTCTATACTGTGGGTCTATACTGTGCGTCTGTACTGTGGGTTTGTACTGTGCATGTGTACTGTGGGTGTGTACTGTGGGTCTATACTGTGGGTCTGTACTGTGGGTCTGTACTGTAGGTTTGTACTGTGGGTCAGTACTGTGGGTCTACACTGTGGGTCTATACTGTGGGTCTATACTGTGGGTCTATACTGTGGGTCTGTACTGTAGGTTTGTACTGTGGGTCAGTACTGTGGTCCTATACTGTGGGTCTGTACTGTGGGTCCATACTGTGGGCCTGTACTGTGGGTCTGTACTGTGGGTCTATACAGTGGGTCTATACTGTGGGTCTGTACTGTGGGTCCATACTGTGGGTCTGTACTGTGGGTCCATACTGTGGGCCTGTACTGTGGGTCTGTAGAACAGACCATGAAACCTCCCTAGCAACACACACAGCACGGTGCTGGCTGCTCTGACTGCAGTAATACTGAGTGTAAATGTTATGGGCTTCCCATGAATCCAACTCACACTGACAACTAGCTGACAGACAGACGTACAGACGGACGGACGGATGGACGGACGGACGGAGACACAGACAGACAGACGGACGGATGGACGGACGAACAGACAGACAGACAGACGTACAGATGGACGGAGACACAGACAGACAGACAGACAGACAGACGGACGGACGAACAGACAGACAGACGTACGGACGGACGAACAGACAGACAGACAGACGTACAGACGGACGGACACAGACAGATACAGACAGACGGACGGACACAGACAGATACAGACAGACGGACAGACGGACGGACACAGACAGATACAGACAGACGAATGATGGACGGACGGAGACACAGACAGACGGACGGACGGACAGACAGACAGACACGCCAGTCTGTTCTCTGCTGCTCCTGTCTGGCTTCTATCATCACGCCAGTCTGTTCTCTGCTGCTCCTGTCTGGCTTCTATCATCACGCCAGTCTGTTCTCTGCTGCTCCTGTCTGGCTTCTATCATCACGCCAGTCTGTTCTTAACTTCCACAGGTCAGTTTGATGTAATTCTCTTGCCAAGCGTTAAAACATCATTGTAACATGTTGTAATGTGTCACAGGCAGATGAATCCTGCTGCGACTGTACCATCTATTAAGGGGTGTATACAAGGCAATAGTGGTGCACATAGAATAGCAATTTGAAGTCATTTTCTTGCCATAACGTGCCATAGGCAATGACTCCATCTTCAGTATGGTGAGCTACACAAGGCTGACGATACCTCTAACAGCAGTGTGCAAATAAAATAGCAAATTCTAATGCAGGTATAGTTTAGTGAACAAAAACACATCATGACGTCGTTAACAAATTGTAAACACAAAATATTCATTTTATTTGATGAACCTAAAGACGGAGCCGTTTAAACGAAATCTACATGCTGCCTTTTATTTACAGCTTATTTCACTTCCCTTTCCTTTTTGTACAGGAAGTCGAAGAAGAGCGGTACAGACACAGTGTTGAGAACAATCAAATAAACAAACAAGCCTCAAAAAAGGAGAAACCTCAGATCAACATACCGCCTCATCATCAACAGGTCAATACAGTATTTCACAATACAATTACATTTTCCTTCATTCAGAAGTATGCTCTTTTTTTAAAGGGACAGTAACGTCCTCATTTTGGACAAATGTCACAATATTTTTAAAAAAAAGTTTTTAAAAAAAAGAAGCTAAATGAAATGTACTTTGTACAGTATGTTGACCAATATAGTTAATCACCCGATTATCCTTCTCCCCTCTGAATCTAAGTGATGGCAGGAAGATGACAGAATTAGTTAGTGCTGCAACTTGATGGCAGGAAGTTGACAGAATTAGTTAGTGCTGCAACTTGATGGCAGGAAGTTGACAGAATTAGTTAGAGCTGCAACTTGATGGCAGGAAGTTGACAGAATTAGTTAGTGCTGCAACTTGATGGCAGGAAGTTGACAGAATTAGTTAGTGCTGCAACTTGATGGCAGGAAGTTGACAGTGTGATCAAAGTGTACCTACCGAGCGAGAGTCAAAACAGACGAACGATCAATAACATAATTAATAACATCCTTCCTAGCTAGAAAGGACAGCTTGCTAACAGGTTAGATCGCCCTGTGAAGTGTGTTTCCAGGTGCACTTGAACACGGGAGTTCCAAGCTATCTGAGACAGCTAATTATGTCCACAAGGATGGTTTGCAAGCCACACCTGGGTTCAGATACTATTTGAAATCTTTCAATTTACTTTGAGCATTTGCTTTAGCCTGTCTGGAGTGCCAGGTAGGTCAGGGGCATTTTGCAGATTTTCCTATTCGTTATTTTTGCCACACGCAAAGCTCAATCAAGCTCTTGACGCAGTATTTTAAACGTATTTGAACCCAGGCGTGTTTCTAAGGTTGTCTGTGTATACGAGAGCTTTAAGACTGTTAAGAGCTGCAGGCTGGAACTAACACACCTGGAGGCTCAATGCATCCATCTCAAGACCCAGAACACCTCTGGTCTCAGTACTGAAATCACTTTAACCCTGGGGCTGTCCTCGGGGTAAAAACGCTATGGGTTGTCTGAAACGGCACCCTATATATGGTGCACTGCTTGTGACCAAAGCTCTATGGGTTCTGATCTAAAGGAGTGCACTATAACAGGGATTAGGGTGCCGTTTGGGACAAACTATTCGTTTTTTTTTCTACACAAGCACAATGCACCACAGGACTCAACCGGTCCAGCCCAGCAACCAGTCCAGCTAAGCAACCGATCCAGCCCAGCAACCGGTCCAGCCCAGCAACCGGTCCAGCCCAGCAACCAGTCCAGCCCAGCAACCGATCCAGCCCAGCAACCGGTCCAGCCCAGCAACCGGTCCAGCCCAGCAACCGATCCAGCCCAGCAACCGGTCCAGCCCAGCAACCGGTCCAGCTAAGCAACCGGTCCAGCCCAGTAACCGGTCCAGCCCAGTAACCGGTCCAGCCCAGTAACCGGTCCAGCCCAGTAACCGGTCCAGCCCAGTAACCGGTCCAGCCCAGCAGCCAACGTGTTAAAAAGGAGAATTAGTAAAAACCGAGATGATATTTTTTGTAATGTCATATTGTTTTAAGCCTCCATATCTCTTCTGACTAGGAACCCTTTTTCTTCTCTTCTCTCAGAGCATCTCCTTCAAGGTAGAAATACCCTGAGAAATACTGCTGAAAGAAAGACACATTACTAAAAGTAAACACTATTATTATGTATGATAGACTGTTGTATTCCTCTACAGTAAATGTCAAAAATGTAAATTAAAATACAAGTCGTTAATGTAAAATTAAAATCACTTTTTCAAACAAGAGTCTTGACTTTATTACCTTAAGTTATGTTCAAGTACAACGAGTAGCGATTAAAGGACGATAGTTCACATTGCTGAATTCAAATGATTTTGTTATACTGTTATTTTATATAGCTATTTATAAAAACCAAAAACCAAAGGTAATATAAAATACCGTTCTGTGGTTTATTTAATACACCACACGTTTGATTGATTCTTCCACAGTATGTTCGTCATCCAGGTGGGATGTTTGACCTGTTCTGTTAGGACATGAGAACAGAAAGAGGACAGATGGGATGTTTGACCTGTTCCGTTAGGACATGAGAACAGAAAGAGGACAGATGGGATGTTTGACCTGTTCTGTTAGGACATCAGAACAGAAAGAGGACAGATGGGATGTTGACCTGTTCCGTTAGGACATGAGAACAGAGAGGACAGATGGGATGTTTGGCCTGTTCTGTTAGGACAGATGGGATGTTTGGCCTGTTCTGTTAGGACAGATGGGATGTTTGAACTGTTCTGTTAGGACAGATGGGATGTTTGACCTGTTCTGTTAGGACAGATGGGATGTTTGACCTGTTCTGTTAGGACAGATAGGATGTTTGACCTGTTCTGTTAGGACAGATAGGATGTTTGACCTGTTCTGTTAGGACAGATATGATGTTTGACCTGTTCTGTTAGGACAGATGGATGTTTGACCTGTTCTGTTCGGACAGAAAGAGAAAGACCTATTCTGTTTTCCCCCTTCATTTTTAGGAACATGTCATTGATCCCAGACAGACAAAAAAAAGTTATAAATCAAAGCAAAACCAATGATCCAGAATATGTTTTCGCTCTTGTCTGCATATTCAGTAGAATTTCACTTGTTCTGATGCGAGTCAGAAGAGTCATGGAGCCGAGTCAACCAGTGTATTAGAGTAGTCCACAGAAAGGTATTCAGACAGCATTTAGACAGCATGCACTGTGATTCTCAACCTTCTTTCCTTTAGGGTCTGTTGATGAGAACAGATGAATACCTAGCTTTCTTTGAAAATAAAATATTACAACAAGACAACACAAACAAGGTAGGAAGGAAGGAAGGTAGGAAGGTGCTTAGACAAGTCCAGTGGGAAGTCTTGACGAGGGGAGGGGGCCGAGGGGTATGGACAGGAGACAGCAGATGTCCTTGTTTGTGTTGCGACAAAGCCGACGACATGGCTGATGCCCAGGGGGTTCGAGTATAAAAACGGAGTGATTTAAAAGAGAAGGTCTTTCCTTGGCTGAGGCGCAGAAAAAGGCAGAACGGATCGGAACAAGCTGGACAATGTGTTGTAGTCAATCTGTTCTAGTCTGCTCTGGCAGCAGGGTGGACCGAGGAACCAGTGGAAATAATGCATTACCACCACTCCTCTCCTCTCCTCTCCTCTCCTCTCCTCTCCTCTCCTCTCCTCTCCTCTCCTCTCCTCTCCTCTCCTCTCCTCTCCTCTCCTCTCCTCTCCTCTCCTCTCCTCTCCTCTCCTCTCCTCTCCTCTCCTCTCCTCTCCTCTCCTGTCTTCTCCTTTCCCGTCCCCCTCCTCTCCTCTCCTCTCCTCTCCTCTCCTCTCCTCTCCTCTCCTCTCCTCTCCTCTCCTCTCCTCTCCTCTCCTCTCCTCTCCTCTACCGTCCCTCCTCTCCTCTCCTCTCCTCTCCTCTCCTCTCCTCTCCTCTCCTCTCCTCTCCTCTCCTCTCCTCTCCTCTCCTCTCCTCCTCCTCTCCTCTCCTCTCCTCTCCTCTCTCTCCTCTCCTCTACCGTCCCTCCTCTCCTCTCCTCTCCTCTCCTCTCCTCTCCTCTCCTCTCCTCTCCTCTCCTCTCCTCTCCTCTCCTCTCCTCTCCTCTCCTCTCCTCTCCTCTCCTCTCCTCTCCTCTCTTCTCCTCTCCTCTCCTCTCCTGTCTTCTCCTCTCCTCTCCTCTCTCTCCTGTCTTCTCCTTTCCCGTCCCCCTCCTCTCCTCTCCCGCCCCTCTCTCTCCTCTCCCGTCCTTCTCTCTCCTCCTCTCTCTTCTCCCGTCCCTTTCTCTCCTCCTCTCTCCTCTCCCTTCCTTATCTCCTATCCTGTCCCTCTCTCTCCTCTCCCTCCTCGGGAGAGGAGAGAAAGAGGAGGAGAGAGAGGGACCCCGTCCCTCTCTCTCCTCTCCCGTCCCTCTCTCTCCTCCTCTCTCCTCTCCCGTCCCTCTCTCTCCTCTCCCTCTCTCCCTCTCTCCTGTCCCTTTCTCTCCTCTCCTCTCTCCTATCCTGTCCCCCCTCTCCTCTCCCGTCCCTTTCTCTCCTCCTCTCTCCTCTCCCTTCCCTATCTCCTCTCCTCTTTCCTATCCCGTCCCCCTCTCCTCTCCTCTCCAGTCCAGTTCCTTTGAACACAGTCACCAACAGGGACAGGGAAACAGATTGCCAAAATAAGTCACAGACAGAATAGATATGGCAGAATGTCTCACACTAGCAGCCACACTTGAACAGCAAAGACTTATGAATGTCTTTTTCTGAAGGAGAAGTAGCACTCTACAGTAAAATACAGTGTTCAGCAACTGATTTCCAAGTGGCTGCAACACCATGTCTTTACGAGTTGATTCAGTGTATCATGTTAATCACACGTCAAAGGAGCAGAACATTACAAGGTGTTCATGTTTGTAACTGTCTTTGGCAACAAGTCCTTAGTTATACTTTGTGGCCACCAATGCTGCGTCTGAACAAAAGGGCCCCCTATCCTCTATATAGTGAACTACCCCAGAGGCTGAGGGGCCCTGGTCAAAAGTAGTGCACTATATAGGGAATAGGGTTCCATAGGGCTGGTCTAAAGTAGTGCACTATATAGGGAATAGGGTTCCATAGGGCTGGTCAAAAAGTAGTGCACTACATAGGGAATAGGGTTCCCCTTTAAGACATCTCTCACTCCAGTGGCTAAACAGGTTCCAGTTGTTGATCATGTCACCTTCGGCCCATCTCGCTCTGCCTCATGAAGTGAATGTTGTTGACGCTGTCTGACAGCTGCGGGAACTGGTCCACGGACACCACGAAGTACCCGTCGTATCCTGCCACCTTCCCCGACCCCAGCAGCTGTTGCTTCTCTCCCTCCGTCCAGGAGCGCGAGCCCTCCTCTCCCTCCCTGAGTCTCTGACGCTCCCTGGTCCAGGCCTGTGCTACAGCCCTCTGCCTGGCCGACTCCAGAACCCTGGCCTTCTCCTCATCCAGGGAACTACCGTACCGAGTGTTGAGGCTCAGAGCGCCGTATTGAAGCTGAATGTCCGTGATGCGCCTAGTCCTGCCGTTCAGCACAGCGTTGACCTGAGACACCGTCACGTTGACGCCCGTCTCCAGGGTACGGCGTCCTACGGTCATCCCGATGAGTGACAGGTCGCCCTCCACGGACCCCAGCTTGAGGAAGTAATGTGTGTCCATTCCATCGATGGTGAAGTGGAGGTCCTGGAGGTA
>NC_034188.2:92421714-92464214 GCF_002021735.2 Oncorhynchus kisutch | reverse complement strand
CACAGCCAGAAGAGGACTGGCCACCCCACATAGCCTGGTTCCTCTCTAGGTTTCTTCCTAGGTATTGGCCTTTCTAGGGAGTTTTTCCTAGCCACCGTGCTTCTACACCTGCATTGCTTGCTGTTTGGGGTTTTAGGCTGGGTTTCTGTACAGCACTTTGAGATATCAGCTGATGTACGAAGGGCTATATAAATAAATTTGATTTGATTTGATTTGATCAGGGAGGGAGGGATGGATCAGGGAGGGATGGATCAGGGAGGGAGGGATGGATCAGGGAGGGAGGGTTGGAGGGAGGGAGGGATCAGGAAGGGAGGGATGGATCAGGGAGGGATGTAGGGAGGGATCAGGGAGGGAGGGATATATCAGGGAGGGATCAGGGAGGGATGGATCAGAGAGGGATCAGGGAGAGATCAGAGAGGGATCAGGGAGAGATCAGAGAGGGATCAGGGAGAGATCAGGGATGGATCAGGGAGGGATGTAGGGAGGGATCAGGGGGGGAGGGATATATCAGGGAGGGATCAGGGAGTGATGGATCAAGGAGGGATCAGGGAGAGATCAGAGAGGTATCAGGGAGAGATCAGAGAGGGATCAGGGAGAGATCAGGGAGGGGACAGGGAGAGATCAGGGAGAGATCAGGGAGGGATCAGGGAGAGATCAGGGAGGGATCAGGGAGGGATGGATCAGGAGAGAGGGATCAGGGAGAGATCAGGGAGCAATGGATCAGGGAGAGATCAGGGAGGGATCAGGGAGAGATGGATCAGAGAGAAATGGATCAGGGAGGGATCAGGGAGAGATCAGGGAGGGAGGGATCAGGGAGGGAGGGATCAGGGAGGGATCAGGGAGGGAGGGATTGAGGGAGGGATGGATCAGGGAGGGAGGGATGGAGGGATCAGGGAGGGAGGGATCAGGGAGGGAGGGATCAGGGAGAGATCAGGGAGAGATCAGGGAGGGATGGATCAGGGAGGGATCAGGGAGGGATCAGGGGAGAGATCAGGGAGAGATGGATCAGGGAAGGATAAGAGAGAGATCAGGGAGTGATCAGGGAGAGATCAGGGAGAGATCAGGGAGAGATCAGGGAGGGATCAGGGAGAGATGGATCAGGGAGGGATAAGAGAGAGATCAGGGAGAGATTAGGGAGAGATGGATCAGGGAGGGAGGGATCAGGGAGAGGGTCACAGAGGGATCAGGGAGGGATGGATCAGGGAGGGAGGGATCAGGGAGAGATCAGGGAGTGATTTATCAGGGAGAGATCAGGGAGGGATCAGGGGAGATCAGGGAGGGATCAGGGAGGGATGGATGTAGGGAGGGGGGGGGTCAGGGAGGGAGGGATGGAGGGAGGGATCAGGGAGGGAGGGAGAGAAGTAGGGAGGGATGTCCACCACTGTGACAACATCGTTCACATGCCCCAAACAATCGGAAAAGGGATTCATCAGAGAAAATGACTTTACCCCAGTCCTCAGCAGTCCGATCCCTGAACCTTTTGCAGAATATCAGTCTGTCCCTGATGTTTTTCCTCGAGAGAAGTGGTTGCTGCCCTTCTTGATACCAGGTCATCATCCAAAAGTTTTTGCCTCACTGTGCGTACAGATGCACTCACACCTGCCTGCTGTCATTCCTGAGCAAGCTCTGTACTGGTGGTGCCCCGATCCCATAGTTGAACCAACTTTAGGAGACAGAGATGAAGGGAGGAGGAGGACACTATAGGAAGATGAAGGGGGGGAGGAGGAGGACACTATAGGAAGATGAAGGGAGGAGGAGGAGGACACTATAGGAAGATGAAGGGAGGAGGAGGAGGACACAATAGGAAGATGAAGAGGGGAAGGGGAGGAGGACACTATAGAAAGATGAAGGGAGGAGGAGGAGGACACTATAGGAAGATGAAGGGAGGAGGAGGAGGACACTATAGGAGGATGAAGGGGGGAGGAGGAGGACACTATAGGAAGATGAAGGGAGGAGGAGGAGGACACTATAGGAAGATGAAGGGAGGAGGAGGAGGACACTATAGGAAGATGAAGGGGGAAGGGGAGGAGGAGGAGGACACTATAGGAAGATGAAGGGAGGAGGACACTATAGGAAGATGAAGGGAGGAGGAGGACACTATAGGAAGATGAAGGGAGGAGGAGGAGGACACTATAGGAAGATGAAGGGGGGAGGAGGAGGACACTATAGGAAAATGAAGGGAGGAGGAGGAGGAGGAGGAGGAGGACACTATAGGAAGATGAAGGGAGGAGGAGGAGGACACTATAGGAAGATGAAGGAGGGAGGAGGAGGAGGAGGACACTATAGGGAGATGAAGGGGGGAGGAGGAGGACACTATAGGAAGATGAAGGGAGGAGTAGGAGGACACAAGAGGAAGATGAAGGGAGGAGGAGGAGGACACTATAGGAAGATGAAGGGGGGAGGAGGAGGAGGAGGACACTATAGGGAGATGAAGGGGGGGAGGAGGAGGACACTATAGGAAGATGAAGTGAGGAGTAGGAGGACACAAGAGGAAGATGAAGGGAGGAGGAGGAGGACACAATAGGGAGATGAAGGGGGGAGGAGGACACTATAGGAAGATGAAGGGAGGAGTAGGAGGACACAAGAGGAAGATGAAGGGAGGAGGAGGAGGACACAATAGGAAGATGAAGGGGGAAGGGGAGGAGGAGGACACTATAGGAAGATGAAGGGAGGAGGAGGAGGACACTATAGGAAGATGAAGGGAGGAGGAGGACACTATAGGAAGATGAAGGGAGGAGGACACTATAGGAAGATGAAGGGAGGAGGACACTATAGGAAGATGAAGGGGGGAGGAGGAGGACACTATAGGAAGATGAAGGGGGGAGGAGGAGGACACTATAGGAAGATGAAGGGAGGAGGACACTATAGGAAGATGAAGGGAGGAGGAGGACACTATAGGAAGATGAAGGGAGTAGGAGGACACTATAGGAAGATGAAGAGGCGAGGAGGACACTATAGGAAGATGAAGGGAGGAGGAGGACACTATAGGAAGATGAAGGGAGGAAGAGGAGGACACTATAGGAAGATGAAGGGAGGAGGAGGAGGACACTATAGGAAGATGAAGGGGCGAGGAGGAGGACACTATAGAAAGATGAAGGGAGGAGGAGGAGGACACTATAGGAAGATGAAGGGGGGAAGGGGAGGAGGAGGAGGACACTATAGGAAGATGAAGGGGGAGGAGGAGGAGGAGGACACTATAGGAAGATGAAGGGGGAGGAGGAGGACACTATAGGAAGATGAAGGGGGAGGAGGAGGACACTATAGGAAGATGAAGGGAGGAGGAGGAGGAGGACACTATAGGAAGATGAAGGGAGGAGGAGGATGAGGAGGAAGAGGAGGAGGAGGAGGAGACTATAGGAAGATGAAGGGGGGAGGAGGAGGACACTATAGGAAGATGAAGGGGCGAGGAGGAGGACACTATAGAAAGATGAAGGGAGGAGGAGGAGGAGGACACTATAGGAAGATGAAGGGAGGAGGAGGATGAGGAGGAAGAGGAGACTATAGGAAGATGAAGGGAGGAGGAGGACACTATAGGAAGATGAAGGGGGGGAGGAGGAGGAGGACACTATAGGAAGATGAAGGGGGGAAGGGGAGGAGGAGGAGGACACTATAGGAAGATGACGGGAGGAGGAGGAGGACACTATAGGAAGATGAAGGGGGGAGGAGGAGGACACTATAGGAAGATGAAGGGAGGAGGAGGAGGACACTATAGGAAGATGAAGGGAGGAGGAGGAGGAGGACACTATAGGAAGATGAAGGGAGGAGGAGGATGAGGAGGAAGAGGAGGAGGAGGAGGAGACTATAGGAAGATGAAGGGGGGAGGAGGAGGACACTATAGGAAGATGAAGGGGCGAGGAGGAGGACACTATAGAAAGATGAAGGGAGGAGGAGGAGGAGGACACTATAGGAAGATGAAGGGAGGAGGAGGAGGACACTATAGGAAGATGAAGGGAGGAGGAGGATGAGGAGGAAGAGGAGACTATAGGAAGATGAAGGGAGGAGGAGGACACTATAGGAAGATGAAGGGGGGGAGGAGGAGGAGGACACTATAGGAAGATGAAGGGGGGAAGGGGAGGAGGAGGAGGACACTATAGGAAGATGAAGGGAGGAGGAGGAGGACACTATAGGAAGATGAAGGGGGGAGGAGGAGGACACTATAGGAAGATGAAGGGAGGAGGAGGAAGAGGAGGAAGAGGAGGAGGAGGAGACTATAGGAAGATGAAGGGAGGAGGAGGAAAAGGAGGAGGAGGAAGAGGACACTATAGGAAGATGAAGGGAGGAGAAGGAAGAGGAGGAGGAGGAAGAGGACACTATAGGAAGATGAAGGGAGGAGGAGGAAGAGGAGGAGGAGGAAGAGGACACTATAGGAAGATGAAGGGAGGAGGAGGAGGAAGAGGAGACTATAGGAAGAGGAAGGGAGGAGGAGGAGGAGGAGGAGGAGGAGGAGGAGGAGGACACTATAGGAAGATGAAGGGAGGAGTTGAACAGCACCCATGTCTCTTAAATAAAATTGCCATACAGGGAAGAGTATTCATTATATTGTGCCTCACAGTTTAAGGGCCTGAATTCATGCTTCAAAGAACCTTACATTTAATTAAGTTGCTGCTTTGTCTATCTGGAGTGCAGACCAATATAGCTACTCTATAACAGCTTCTGTATAACACAGCTACACCTCTCTCTGTATAACACAGCTACACCTCTCTCTGTATAACACAGCTACACCTCTCTCTGTATAACACAGCTACACCTCTCTCTGTATAACACAGCTACACCTCTCTCTGTATAACACAGCTACACCTCTCTCTGTATAACACAGCTACACCTCTCTCTGTATAACACAGCTACACCTCTCTCTGTATAACACAGCTACACCTCTCTCTGTATAACACAGATACACCTCTCTCTGTATAACACAGCTACACCTCTCTCTGTATAACACAGCTACACCTCTCTCTGTATAACACAGCTACACCTCTCTCTGAATAACACAGCTACACCTCTCTCTGTATAACACAGCTACACCTCTCTCTGTATAACACAGCTACACCTCTCTCTGTATAACACAGCTACAGCTCTCTCGATAACACAGCTACACCTCTCTCTGTATAACACAGCTACACCTCTCTCTGTATAACACAGCTACACCTCTCTCTGTATAACACAGCTACACCTCTCTCTGTATAACACAGCTACACCTCTCTCTGTATAACACAGCTACAGCTCTCTCGATAACACAGCTACACCTCTCTCTGTATAACACAGCTACACCTCTCTCTGTATAACACAGCCCTGAGCTCTATTTTCAAAACTAGGATTCCAAGGCAGACAGAGAGAGCTACATCTCTCTCTCTCTCTCTCTCTCTCTCTCTTATAATCAGTCTCTATCTCTATCATATGATCAGTCTTTCTCTCTCTCATAAAATCAGTCTGTCTCTCTCTCTGACTTTCAGATTCCAGCTGCGGCAGGGTGTTCCATGGAAGAATGTAGCTTAGCAGTGGGTGCTATCATTGGGTATGATAGCATAAATTGGGTATGCTAACACGGGATGGCAGGTAGCCTAGCGCTTAGAGCGTTGGGCCAGTGACCAAAAGGTTGCTGGATCGAATCCCCGAGCTGCCAAGGTAAAAAATAAAAATAAAGTGTTGTTCTGCCCCTGAACAAAGCAGATAACCCACTGTTCCCTGGTAGGCTGTTGTTGTAAGTAAGACTCTGTTGTTAACTGACTTGCATAAATAAAAATTGTATTTTTGGATGCAAATCTCCTGTGATCTCATAGTAGACATGATTTTAAAGAAGTCATACTGATGAACTGAAAATAGAGAGAGAAAAGGGGTGGAAGGGAGGTATGGGATTGAGAAAGTACTTCTGTATTAGATAAAAGGGAAGGCAGGATTATAATGTAACAGATGAATTTCCTGAAGGTGAATTGTTTATTGAATCAGCAAAGTTTCCGATGTAAAAAATAACAGGAGGAGGTTTGACAAGCCCTGAAATCACTAGACTCAAGAAAGTGGAGAGAGAAACACGTTCCTCCTGTAAAGAGATGTGTTAACAGGAGTGGGGACGACGACAGCGGTGTGGATTTGTATTTGTATTTATTATGGATCCCCATTAGTTCCTGCCAAGGCAGCAGCTACTCTTCCTGGGGTTTATTATGGATCCCCATTAGTTTCTGCCAAGGCAGCAGCTACTCTTTCTGGGGTTTATTATGGATCCCCATTAGTTCCTGTCAAGGCAGCAGCTACTCTTCCTGGGGTTTATTATGGATCCCCATTAGTTCCTGTCAAGGCAGCAGCTACTCTTCCTGGGGTTTATTATGGATCCCCATTAGTTCCTGCCAAGGCAGCAGCTACTCTTCCTGGGGTTTATTATGGATCCCCATTAGTTCCTGCCAAGGCAGCAGCTACTCTTCCTGGGGTTTATTATGGATCCCCATTAGTTCCTGTCAAGGCAGCAGCTACTCTTCCTGTGGTTTATTATGGATCCCCATTAGTTCCTGTCAAGGCAGCAGCTACTCTTCCTGGGGTTTATTATGGATCCCCATTAGTTCCTGTCAAGGCAGAAGCTACTCTTCCTGGGGTTTATTATGGATCCCCATTAGTTCCTGTCAAGGCAGCAGCTACTCTTCCTGGGGTTTATTATGGATCCCCATTAGTTCCTGTCAAGGCAGCAGCTACTCTTCCTGGGGTTTATTATGGATCCCCATTAGTTCCTGCCAAGGCAGCAGCTACTCTTCCTGGGGTTTATTATGGATCCCCATTAGTTCCTGTCAAGGCAGCAGCTACTCTTCCTGGGGTCCAGTAAAATTACGGCAGTTTATACAATTTTAAAAACACGACTGAACAGTAGTCCAGGTGCGACAAAACTAGGGCCTGTAGGACCTGCCTTGTTGATAGTGTTGTGAAGAAGGTAGAAACTAGGGCCTGTAGGATTTGCCTTGTTGATAGTGTTGTGAAGAAGGTAGAAACTAGGGCCTGTAGGACCTTCCTTGTTGATAGTGTTGTGAAGAAGGTAGAAACTAGGGCCTGTAGGACCTGCCTTGTTGATAGTATTGTTAAGAAGGTAGAAACTAGGGCCTGTAGGACCTGCCTTGTTGATAGTATTGTTAAGAAGGTAGAAACTAGGGCCTGTAGGACCTGCCTTGTTGATAGTGTTGTTAAGAATGTAGAAACTAGGGCCTGTAGGACCTGCCTTGTTGATAGTGTTGTTAAGAAGGTAGAAACTAGGGCCTGTAGGACCTGCCTTGTTGATAGTATTGTTAAGAAGGTAGAAACTAGGGCCTGTAGGACCTGCCTTGTTGATAGTATTGTTAAGAAGGTAGAAACTAGGGCCTGTAGGACCTGCCTTGTTGATAGTGTTGTTAAGAAGGTAGAAACTAGGGCCTGTAGGACCTGCCTTGTTGATAGTGTTGTTAAGAAGGGGAGGTGGATAGTTTGAGTCTCATAGTTGATCGGTTTAGGGGAATATCCTCTGCATTGTGACATCAGTTATCATGTTCAGAGACACCGTCTGGCCTTCTGGCCAAGATACAGGCAATTATTGTAGATTTATTTTTGGGATAAATAATATTGGGTTCAATAAAGTGTTTTGTATTTGTCAAAAGAGAAGGTCTTGTACATCTGGCTAATAGGGCTGCTGCTTTACGGTTCCAGTTTATTCAAAGGTGCTTTATGGAAAACGTGGTTTGGAGAGGGATGGCAGGTCTGGTGTTACAGCCGGTAGGGGGATTAGAGTTTTACAGAGGTCTTCTTAGGGTTTGGAGACTAATGCAGGTGTCCAGAAGCACTACAGCGGAGTCAGTGGCTGCTGGAGGAAGGCTGCTGGAGGAAGGCTGCTGGAGGAACCTCTGGTGAAACCGGATTCTACAGCTGCATCATCAACCTAAAACAGTTCATGGCCACGGCTGGGCCCAGCTTAATGGACGAAGGGCGGGTGGCTGAACATTTGGGGGTGAGATTGGAAAGGATTGTCAGACAACTGCTGGGAAGCTGCAGGAAGACTCTGTCAGTAGAAGAGGGGATTATGTTCAACGGTCACAAGAAAAAAGGTACAAAATGAAAACGTCTCGTTTCTAAGACGAGGGATTAAACCCAATATCTCAGAGTCAGAAAGAATGACGTTATTACTGGATGTGAGAGGGTTGGACGAGGTGGGTTTGGATGAGGTGGGGTTAGAAGAGGTGGGTTTGGACGAGGTGGGTTTGGAGGAGGTGGGTTTGGAGGAGGTGGGTTTGGAGGAGGTGGGTTTGGACGAGGTGGGGTTGGACAAGGTGGGATTGGAGGAGGTTGGATTGGACGAGGTGGGTTTGGACGAGGTGGGTTTGGACGAGGTGGGTTTGGACGAGGTGGGGTTGGACGAGGTGGGTTTGGACGAGGTGGGTTTGGACGAGGTGGGTTTGGACGAGGTGGGATTGGACGAGGTGAGTTTGGACGAGGTGGGATTGGACGAGGTGGGTTTGGACGAGGTGGGTTTGGACGAGGTGGGATTGGACGAGGTGAGTTTGGACGAGGTGGGATTGGACGAGGTGAGTTTGGACGAGGTGGGATTGGACGAGGTGGGTTTGGACGAGGTGGGGTTGGACGAGGTGGGTTTGGACGAGGTGGGGTTGGACGAGGTGGATTTGGAAGAGGTGGGTTTGGAAGAGGTGGGGTTGGACGAGGTGGATTTGGAAGAGGTGGGTTTGGAAGAGGTGAGTTTGGACGAGGTTGGGTTGGACGAGGTGGGTTTGGAAGAGGTGAGTTTGGACGAGGTGGGGTTGGACGAGGTGGGTTTGGAAGAGGTGAGTTTGGAGGAGGTTGGGTTGGACGAGGTGAGTTTGGAGGAGGTTGGGTTGGACGAGGTGGGTTTGGACGAGGTGGGATTGGACGAGGTGGGTTTGGAGGAGGTTGGGTTGGACGAGGTGAATGGGAAGGAGTTATATAGGGGGTGTGTTAAGATTATTATTATTTTTAAATCAAAAAATAGAAAAGACTCTGGAGGGTAAAACAGGGCCTTGATGACAAGGTAGAGCCAGCATGGAGAGCACTGTACAGGGGACTGGTGATATGTAATGGAGGGTGTTGATGACAAGTTATAACCAGCATGGAGACCACTGTACAGGGGACTGGTGATATGTAATGGAGGGTGTTGATGACAAGTTATAACCAGCATGGAGACCACTGTACAGGGGACTGGTGATATGTAATGGAGGGTGTTGATGACAAGGTAGAGCCAGCATGGAGACCACTGTACAGGGGACTGGTGATATGTAATGGAGGGTGTTGATGACAAGTTATAACCAGCATGGAGACCACTGTACAGGGGACTGGTGATATGTAATGGAGGGTGTTGATGACAAGTTATAACCAGCATGGAGACCACTGTACAGGGGACTGGTGATATGTAATGGAGGGTGTTGATGACAAGGTAGAGCCAGCATGGAGACCACTGTACAGGGGACTGGTGATATGCAATGGGGGGTGTTGATGACAAGGTAAAACCAGCATGGAGAGCACTGTACAGGGGACTGGTGATATGTAATGGAGGGTGTTGATGACAAGGTAAAACCAGCATGGAGAGCACTGTACAGGGGACTGGTGATATGTAATGGAGGGTGTTGATGACAAGTTATAACCAGCATGGAGACCACTGTACAGGGGACTGGTGATATGTAATGGAGGGTGTTGATGACAAGTTATAACCAGCATGGAGACCACTGTATAGGGGACTGGTGATATGCAATGGGGGGTGTTGATGGGGACTGGTGATATGTAATGGAGGGTGTTGATGACAAGGTAAAACCAGCATGGAGACCACTGTACAGGGGACTGGTGATATGTAATGGGGGGTGTTGATGGGGACTGGTGATATGTAATGGGGGGTGTTGATGGGGACTGGTGATATGTAATGGGGGGTGTTGATGACAAGTTATAACCAGCATGGAGAGCACTGTACAGGGGACTGGTGATATGTAATGGAGGGTGTTGATGACAAGTTATAACCAGCATGGAGACCACTGTACAGGGGACTGGTGATATGCAATGGGGGGTGTTGATGGGGACTGGTGATATGTAATGGAGGGTGTTGATGACAAGGTAAAACCAGCATGGAGACCACTGTACAGGGGACTGGTGATATGTAATGGGGGGTGTTGATGGGGACTGGTGATATGTAATGGGGGGTGTTGATGGGGACTGGTGATATGTAATGGAGGGTGTTGATGACAAGGTAAAGCCAGCATGGAGACCACTGTACAGGGGACTGGTGATATGTAATGGAGGGTGTTGATGACAAGTTATAACCAGCATGGAGACCACTGTACAGGGGACTGGTGATATGTAATGGAGGGTGTTGATGACAAGTTATAACCAGCATGGAGACCACTGTACAGGGGACTGGTGATATGTAATGGAGGGTGTTGATGACAAGGTAAAGCCAGCATGGAGACCACTGTACAGGGGACTGGTGATATGTAATGGGGGGTGTTGATGGGGACTGGTGATATGTAATGGGGGGTGTTGATGGGGACTGGTGATATGTAATGGAGGGTGTTGATGACAAGTTATAACCAGCATGGAGAACACTGTACAGGGGACTGTAGGGGAGATTTTCACTGTCTTAAGGGGTGTGAGAGGATAAAGCCTCTCTCTGAGATACTAGAGTCTTTGTTTACAGCTGTAGGGGAGATTTTCAATGACACTGGTTTTATTTTGGGGTTTCACTATAGTAAGCAACAGAAAATAAAATGTAAACTGTTCCATTTTATTTTGGGACAAGCTAAGATGTCAAGTTTTCTGAGTAGGAAACACAAGATAGACACGGCATATGGGCAGGATGTAAGATGTGTTTATAAAGGATGTAGTCGAAGCCAGAATAAAAGTGTACTTTTTGAGTTCTTCTCGGCTGTAACAGATCTCCCATTGGAAGGAGCGGTATGTTTCGTGGAGGGAAACTATTTTGTTGATTACATAAATTGAATGTAAATTTAAAACATAATTTAACATAATTAACATAAATAATTAACATAATTTATTTATGTTTTTTTATGTATTACCGTTTCTTTCTTAGCCTGGTCCCAGATCTGTTTGTGCCGTATTGCCAACTCCTATGGTGCAAATAACAAGGTTTTGTGTTTGAAAGACAAAGAGATCTGGGACCAGGCTAAGATTCCAAAGGGGTATGAGGAGGCGAGTCTTCCACGAAATGAGTCCCTTTTTGGGTAAAACCCCCCGTTTTATTTCACCAAACATAAAGATGATCAATTTAATTATAAAACACGTTTTCCCATCTGAAGAGGTTAAATAAAAATATGACTATAGTAAGTGCCTTAATTACCCTTCATATATATCAGCTAAAAGAAAAATAGAAACATCTATGTACAGTGTGTACAAATGTAGAAGATTAGGGAGGTAAGGCAATAAATAGGCCATAGAGGTGAAATAATTACAATTTAGCATTAACAATGGAGTGAATAGATGTGCAGATGATGATGTGCAGGTAGAGATACTGGGTTGCAAAATAGCAAGAGGGTAAGTAACTATGGGGATGAGAAGTAGTTGGATGTGCTATTTACAGATGGGCTGTGTACATGTACAGTGATCTGTGAGCTGCTCTGACAGCTGATGCTTAAAGTTAGAGGGAGATATAAGACTCAGCTTCAGTGATTTCTGCAGTTCGTTCCAGTCATTGGCAGCAGAGAACTGGAAGGAAAGGCCAAAGGAGGTGTTGGTTTTTTGGGGTGACCAGTGAGATATACCTGCTGGAGCGTGTGCTACGAGTGGGTGATGCTATGGTGACCAGTGAGCTGAGATAGGGGGGGACTTAACCTAGCAGAGACTTGTAGACGACCTGGAGCCAGTGGGTTTGGCGACGAGTATGAAGCGAAGTCCAGCCAACGAGAGCATACAGGTCGCAGTGGTGGGTAGTGTATGGGGTTTTGGTGTCAAAACGGATGGTACTGTGATAGACTGCATCCAGTTTGCAGAGTTGAGTGTTGGAGGCTATTTTGTAAATGACATCGTCGAAGTCGAGGATCGGTAGGATAGTCCGTTTTACGATGGTGTGTTTGGCGGCATGAGTGAACATTCACCTCAGTCAATATGGGGACTGAACATTCACCTCAGTCAGTAGGGGACTGAACATTCACCTCAGTCAATATGGGGACTGAACATTCACCTCAGTCAGTAGGGGACTGAACATTCACCTCAGTCAATAGGAGACTGAACATTCACCTCAGTCAATAGGAGACTGAACATTCACCTCAGTCAATAGGAGACTGAACATTCACCTCAGTCAATAGGAGACTGAACATTCACCTCAGTCAATAGGAGACTGAACATTCACCTCAGTCAATAGGAGACTGAACATCCAGCCAACGAGAGCATACAGGTCGCAGTGGTGGGTAGTGGATGGGGTTTTGGTGTCAAAACGGATGGTACTGTGATAGACTGCATCCAGTTTGCCTCAGTCAATATGAACATTCACCTCAGTCAATAGGAGACTGAACATTCACCTCAGTCAATAGGAGACTGAACATTCACCTCAGTCAATAGGAGACTGAACATTCACCTCAGTCAATAGGAGACTGAACATTCACCTCAGTCAATAGGAGACTGAACATTCACCTCAGTCAATAAGAGACTGAACATTCACCTCAGTCAATAGGAGACTGAACATTCACCTCAGTCAATAGGAGACTGAACATTCACCTCAGTCAATAAGAGACTGAACATTCACCTCAGTCAATAGGAGACTGACCATTCACCTCAGTCAATAAGAGACTGAACATTCACCTCAGTCAATAAGAGACTGAACATTCACCTCAGTCAATAAGAGACTGAACATTCTGCAAAAAAACATACAACAATTAGCTGCTACAAACTATCTCAGCACCGGGGATTAAACCTCTAGTTTAGTTTCATGTCAAACAGCAGTTACCGAGCCAAAGCCATCTAGCACAGCCATCCTCTGCATTGTGTCGAGAAAAAGCCCCGCTGTTCACTGTAGTTGCATCGATGCGCTCTCTACAGAGGAAAAGGCGAAGCAAGAGGTTTCACTCCCGCCAAAAGCTGTCCACAATAAGCCCTGTGGCTTAAACTTGTCACCCACCCGCCCGACTCTTATTGTTAGGGCGGAGACATAAGCATCTTGTTTTCTGTGCCCCATTTTAAACTGTTGGTGTTAAACTGACAGCCATACCCAGTTTCTGCCTCTGCGTATGTTAGTGACCACATCAAATAAGCCAAAGTATAAATATAATACAAATCGGATGCTAAATGTAGCCTTTTCTAATAATTATTTTTCCCATCCAGTTTCACACTTTCACACCCCCCCCGCCCCCCCTCCAAAACCTCACTGCTAGCTCACAAGACATGAGTTGATTGACAGTTCACTGGTCCAATCAGAGGGCCGAGTGTGCATGTCACTAGCCAATCAGTGTGATACTGTCTCTGACTGTGTGGAGACTCTGTGCCACAAAATGAGTGACAAAACCTGGCCAGAATGTTGTCATCAGTCTCAAGTTATTTTATTTTCTGTCAAGTCAAGTTTCAAGTCATCAAATTTCTGACTTGAGTCCGACTCAAGTCAAAGTCATGTGACTCGAGTCCACACTTCTGATAATTGGAGGTACAAGGTACAAATCTGTCGTTCTGCCCCTGAACAGGCAGTTAACCCACTGTTCCTAGGCCGTCATTGAAAATAAGAATTTGTTCTTAACTGACTTGCCTAGTTAAATAAAGGTAAAAAAAATAATAAATAAAAATATTGTGTGGAAATATATACACTGAGTTTACAAAACATTAGGAACACCTGCTCTTCCCATGACATCGACTGACCAGGTGAATCCAGGTGAAAGATATGATCCCTTATTAGATGTCACTTGTTAAATCCACTTCAATCAGTGTAGATGAAGGGGAGGATGACTGGTTAAAGAAGGATTTTTAAGCCTTGAGACCATAGAGACATGGATTGTGTCTGTGTGTCGTTCAGAGGATGAACGGGCAAGACAAAATATATTTAAGAGCCTTTGAACGGGGTATGGTAGTAGGAGCCAGGAGCACCGGTTTGTGTCAAGAACTGCAACGCTGCTGGGTTTTTCACACTCAACAGTTTACCGTGTGTATCAAGAATGGTCCACCACCCAAAGGACATCCAGCCAACTTGACACAACAGCATTGGAGTCAACATGGTCAGCATCCCTGTGAAATGCTTTCGACACCTTGTAAGGCCCTGAAGAATTGAGGTAGTTCTGCGGGAACATTTCAGACTACACTGGGCTTTCAGAAACATTTATGGACAGCTTTATTACGATACATTTTTTATGAATCACTAATCACATTAAATAAATCATTTTCAGGGAAAAAAAACGTTTTATATTTAACGAGGCAAGTCAGTTAAGAACAAATTCTTATTTCCAATGAAGGCCTACCGGGGAACAGTGGGTTAACTGCCTTGTTCAGGGGAACAGTGGGTTAACTGCCTTGTTCAGGGGCAGAACGACATATTTTTACCTTGTCGGCTCGGGGATTTGAACTTACAACCTTTCTGTTACTAGTCCAACCCTCTAACCAATAGGCTACCTGCTCTAACCACTAGGCTACCTGCTCTAACCACTAGGCTACCTGCTCTAACCACTAGGTTACCTGCTCTAACCACTAGGCTACCTGCTCTAACCACTAGGCTCTAACCACTAGGCTACCTGCTCTAACCACTAGGCTACCTGCTCTAACCACTAGGCTACCTGCTCTAACCACTAGGCTACCTGCTCTAACCACTGGGCTACCTGCTCTAACCACTGGGCTACCTGCTCTAACCACTAGGCTACCTGCTCTAACCACTAGGCTACCTGCTCTAACCACTGGGCTACCTGCTCTAACCACTAGGCTACCTGCTCTAACTACTAGGCTACCTGCCTCTAACCACTAGGCTCTAACCACTGGGCTACCTGCTCTAACCACTAGGCTACCTGCTCTAACTACTAGGCTACCTGCTCTAACCACTAGGCTACCTGCTCTAACCACTAGGCTACCTGCTCTAACTACTAGGCTACCTGCTCTAACCACTAGGCTACCTGCTCTAACCACTAGGCTACCTGCTCTAACCACTAGGCTACCTGCTCTAACCACTGGGCTACCTGCTCTAACCACTGGGCTACCTGCTCTAACCACTAGGCTACCTGCTCTAACCACTAGGCTACCTGCTCTAACCACTAGGCTACCTGCTCTAACTACTAGGCTACCTGCTCTAACCACTAGGCTACCTGCTCTAACTACTAGGCTACCTGCTCTAACCACTAGGCTACCTGCTCTAACCACTAGGCTACCTGCTCTAACCACTAGGCTACCTGCTCTAACTACTAGGCTACCTGCTCTAACCACTGGGCTACCTGCTCTAACCACTAGGCTACCTGCTCTAACTACTAGGCTACCTGCCTCTAACCACTAGGCTCTAACCACTGGGCTACCTGCTCTAACCACTAGGCTACCTGCTCTAACCACTAGGCTACCTGCTCTAACCACTAGGCTACCTGCTCTAACCACTAGGCTACCTGCTCTAACCACTAGCCTACCTGCTCTAACTACTAGGCTACCTGCTCTAACCACTAGGCTACCTGCTCTAACTACTAGGCTACCTGCTCTAACCACTAGGCTACCTGCTCTAACCACTAGGCTACCTGCTCTAACCACTAGGCTACCTGCTCTAACTACTAGGCTACCTGCTCTAACCACTAGGCTACCTGCTCTAACCACTAGGCTACCTGCTCTAACTACTAGGCTACCTGCTCTAACCACTAGGCTACCTGCTCTAACCACTAGGCTACCTGCTCTAACCACTAGGCTACCTGCTCTAACTACTAGGCTACCTGCTCTAACCACTAGGCTACCTGCTCTAACTACTAGGCTACCTGCTCTAACCACTGGGCTACCTGCTCTAACCACTAGGCTACCTGCTCTAACTACTAGGCTACCTGCCTCTAACCACTAGGCTCTAACCACTGGGCTACCTGCTCTAACCACTAGGCTACCTGCTCTAACCACTAGGCTACCTGCTCTAACCACTAGGCTACCTGCTCTAACCACTAGGCTACCTGCTCTAACCACTAGCCTACCTGCTCTAACTACTAGGCTACCTGCTCTAACCACTAGGCTACCTGCTCTAACTACTAGGCTACCTGCTCTAACCACTAGGCTACCTGCTCTAACCACTAGGCTACCTGCTCTAACCACTAGGCTACCTGCTCTAACCACTAGGCTACCTGCTGGAATTTTTTTATTTTTTATTTATTTATTTTACCTTTATTTAACCAGGTAGGCTAGTTGAGAACACCTTTATTTAACCAGGTAGGCTAGTTGAGAACACCTTTATTTAACCAGGTAGGGCTAGTTGAGAACACCTTTATTTAACCAGGTAGGCTAGTTGAGAACACCTTTATTTAACCAGGTAGGCTAGTTGAGAACACCTTTATTTAACCAGGTAGGCTAGTTGAGAACACCTTTATTTAACCAGGTAGGCTAGTTGAGAACACCTTTATTTAACCAGGTAGGCAAGTTGAGAACAAGTTCTCATTTACAATTGCGACCTGGCCAAGATAAAGCAAAGCAGTTCGACAGATAAAACGACACAGAGTTACACATGGAGTAAAAACAAACATACAGTCAATAATGCAGTATAAACAAGTCTATATACAATGTGAGCAAATGAGGTGAGAAGGGAGGTAAAGGCAAAAAAGGCCATGATGGCAAAGTAAATACAATATAGCAAGTAAAATACTGGAATGGTAGTTTTGCAATGGAAGAATGTGCAAAGTAGAAATAAAAAATAATGGGGTGCAAAGGAGCAAAATAAATAAATTAATTAAAATTAAATACAGTTGGGAAAGAGGTAGTTGTTTGGGCTAAATTATAGGTGGGCTATGTACAGGTGCAGTAATCTGTGAGCTGCTCTGACAGTTGGTGCTTAAAGCTAGTGAGGGAGATAAGTGTTTCCAGTTTCAGAGATTTTTGTAGTTCGTTCCAGTCATTGGCAGCAGAGAACTGGAAGGAGAGGCGGCCAAAGAAAGAATTGGTTTTGGGGGTGACTAGAGAGATATACCTGCTGGAGCGTGTGCTACAGGTGGGAGATGCTATGGTGACCAGCGAGCTGAGATAAGGGGGGACTTTACCTAGCAGGGTCTTGTAGATGACATGGAGCCAGTGGGTTTGGCGACGAGTATGAAGCGAGGGCCAGCCAACGAGAGCGTACAGGTCGCAATGGTGGGTAGTATATGGGGCTTTGGTGATAAAACGGATTGCACTGTGATAGACTGCATCCAATTTGTTGAGTAGGGTATTGGAGGCTATTTTGTAAATGACATCGCCAAAGTCGAGGATTGGTAGGATGGTCAGTTTTACAAGGGTATGTTTGGCAGCATGAGTGAAGGATGCTTTGTTGCGAAATAGGAAGCCAATTCTAGATTTAACTTTGGATTGGAGATGTTTGATATGGGTCTGGAAGGAGAGTTTACAGTCTAACCAGACACCTAAGTATTTGTAGTTGTCCACGTATTCTAAGTCAGAGCCGTCCAGAGTAGTGATGTTGGACAGGCGGGTAGGTGCAGGTAGCGATCGGTTGAAGAGCATGCATTTAGTTTTACTTGTATTTAAGAGCAATTGGAGGCCACGGAAGGAGAGTTGTATGGCATTGAAGCTTGCCTGGAGGGTTGTTAACACAGTGTCCAAAGAAGGGCCGGAAGTATACAGAATGACTTTGTCAAAGCAACAAAATAACTATGGCTTTACAAAGATGGTGAAAACTAGGAGAAAACGTTGGGGGTTAAGTGGGTGAAAATATTTCCAGAAGTCACAGAAGGACAACAGAGGGACATGTCTGAAGTTTAACAAGCTTTTATTCATTCAAAGTGGTCCAAATTAAAGGGCACTTCATTTAATATACCAGGCATTTAAAACTCAATATTTGTGGACACTTAAAATATCGAAAGGTAGTATTTTCATGGAATGATCCAGGTAACAGTCGTGATCAGTGAGCTCTCTCTCAGATTTAACCAATAACCCAAACCCCATGGTGACATTCACAAATCACAATAATTTGTGATGCTGGGCAATTCAAAGCATTATGTGGTTTCACCAAAAGGGATGGATAATGGTTGTTGATAGCTAGCTACCTGGCTTTTGGAGGACAATGACTTGCAGACAGTAGACAGGTAAACAGCCGCAGCTTGTTTGTGAGGTTCATCACACATCAGTTTTCCACCTCTGAAATGTGTTTGTAAATATATCCTCTCCTACAAACTGTATGCACTTATTCCTTAATAACGAAGAGGAAGAAGAAGATACATACTATTATATATACTATATATACTATTATATATACTATTATATATATTATTATATATACTATTATATATTATTATATATACTATTATATATACTATTATATATACTATTATATATACTATATATACTATTATAGACTATATATACTATTATATATACTATTATAGACTATATATATTATTATATATACTATTATATATATTATTATATATACTATTATATATACTATTATATATACTATTATATATACTATTATATATACTATTATATATACTATTATAGACTATATATACTATTATATATACTATTATATATACTATTATATATACTATTATATATATTATTATATATACTATTATATATACTATTATATATACTATTATATATACTATTATAGACTATATATACTATTATATATATTATTATATACTATTATATAGACTATATACTATTATATAGACTATATATACTATTATAGACTATATATACTATTATATATACTATTATAGACTATATATACTATTATATAGACTATATATACTATTATATATACTATTATATATACTATTATATATATTATTATATATACTATTATATATACTATTATATATACTATTATATATACTATTATATATACTATTATAGACTATATATACTATTATATAGACTATATATACTATTATATAGACTATATATACTATTATATATATTATTATATATACTATTATATATACTATTATATATACTATTATATATACTATTATATATACTATTATAGACTATATATACTATTATATATACTATTATATATATTATTATATATACTATTATATAGACTATATATACTATATATACTATTATATAGACTATATATACTATATATACTATTATATAGACTATATATACTATTATATATATTATTATATATACTATTATATAGACTATATATACTATATATACTATTATATAGACTATATATACTATATATACTATTATATAGACTATATATACTATTATATATACTATTATATATACTATTATATATATTATTATATATACTATTATATATACTATTATATATACTATTATATATACTATTATATATACTATTATAGACTATATATACTATTATATAGACTATTATATATATTATTATATATACTATTATATAGACTATATATACTATTATAGACTATATATACTATTATATATACTATTATAGACTATATATACTATTATATATACTATTATATAGACTATATATACTATTATATAGACTATATATACTATTATAGACTATATATACTATTATAGACTATATATACTATTATATATACTATTATAGACTATATATACTATTATATATACTATTATAGACTATATATACTATTATATATACTATTATAGACTATATATACTATTATATATACTATTATATAGACTATATATACTATTATAGACTATATATACTATATATACTATTATATATACTATTATATAGACTATATATACTATTATATAGACTATATATACTATTATATAGATTATATATACTATTATATATACTATTATATATACTATTATATATACTATATATACTATTATATAGACTATATATACTATTATATAGACTATATATACTATTATATATACTATTATATATACTATTATATATACTATTATATATACTATATATACTATTATATAGACTATATATACTATTATATAGACTATATATACTAATATATAGACTAGATATACTATTATATAGACTATATATACTATTATATATACTATTATATATACTATTATATATACTATATATACTATTATATAGACTATATATACTATTATATAGACTATATATACTAATATATAGACTAGATATACTATTATATAGACTATATATACTATTATATAGACGATATAAACTATTATATTGAAGATACATACTATTATATAGACTTTATATACAATTATATAGAAGATAAATACTATTATATCGACTATATATACTATTATATAGAAGATACAGTTGAAGTCAGAAGTTTACATACACTTTAGCCAAATACATTTAAACTCAATTTTTCACATTTCCTGACATTTAATCCTAGTAAAAATCAGAATCAGGAACTCTATTTTTTAAGAATGTGAAATGTCAGAATAATAGTAGAGAGAGTGATTTATTTCAGCATATATTTCTTTCATCACATTCCCAGTGGGTCAGAGGTTTACATACAGTACACTCAATTAGTATTCGGTAGCAATGCATTTAAATTGTTTAACTTGGGTAAAACATTTTGGGTAGCCTTCCACAAGTTGGGTGAATTTTGGCCCATTCCTCCCAACAGAGCTGGTGTAACTGAGTCAGGTTTGTAGGCCTCCTTGTCAAGAGTGTGCAAAGCTGTCATCAAGGAAAAGGGTGGCTACTTTGAAGAACCTCAAATATAAAATATAAGTTGATTTGTTTAACACTTGTTTGGTTACTACATGATTCCATATGTGTTATTTCATAGTTTTGATGTTTTAACTATTATTCTACAATGTAGAAGACAGTAAAAATAAAGAAAACCCCTGGAATGAGAAGGTGGATCCAAACATTTGACTGGTTCTGTATATATATTGAAAATATACACTATTTGAAATGGAAATGCTTGGAAGGGTGATTCTGTATGTCTGTTCTGGCAGCCTTGAAGGAGGAACCACTGGGGGCTGGGTTCAGAGGCTCCCCATGGGGGAAACAATATGGAGACGCACACAGGAGAGGAGAGTCCCATGGAGATTTGGGCATGAGTGCACACAAATGCACACACACACACACACATTATTCTCGGGGGAGGAGGCCCAGATAGGAAAAATGTATCCTACAGGACACCCATCACTGTAGCTATGTCAATATTACTGGATGGTAGCGAATTGGTCATAGCACACGGGAATACCTCAAGGTATCAAGGTACTGAGTAGCACCTGGGCTGCATCCCACATGGCTGAGTATTCCCTATTTGGTGGACTGATACAGGGCCCAGAGGGCTCTATATTCTGTAGGGAATATGGTTAGAGACACAGGGCCCAGAGGGCTCTATACAGGGAATAGGGTTAGGGACACAGGGCCCAGAGGGCTCTATATTCTGTAGGGAATAGGGTTAGAGACACAGGGCCCAGAGGGCTCTATACAGGGAATAGGGTTAGGGACACAGGGCCCAGAGGGCTCTATATAAGGAATAGGGTTAGAGACACAGGGCCCAGAGGGCTCTATATACTGTAGGGAATAGGGTTAGGGACACAGGGCCCAGAGGGCTCTATACAGGGAATAGGGTTAGGGACACAGGGCCCAGAGGGCTCTATATAAGGAATAGGGTTAGGGACACAGGGGCCCACAGGGCTCTATATTCTGTAGGGAATAGGGTTAAGGACACAGGGCCCAGAGGGCTCTATATACTGTTGGGAATATGAATAGAGACACAGGGCACAGAGGGCTCTATGTACTGTAGGGAATAGGGTTAGGGACACAGGGCCCAGAGGGCTCTATATACTGTAGGGAATAGGGTTAGGGACACAGGGCCCAGAGGGCTCTATATACTGTAGGGAATAGGGTTAGGGACACAGGTACCAGCGGGCTCTAAATAGTGAATAGGGTTAGAGACACAGGGCCCAGAGGGCTCTATATGGGGAATAGGGTTAGAGACACAGGGCCCAGAGGGCTCTATATAGTGAATAGGGTTAAAGACACAGGGCCCAGAGGGCTCTATATACTGTTTGGGAATAGGGTTAGGGACACAGGGCCCAGAGGGCTCTATATACTGTAGGGAATAGGGTTAGGGACACAGGTACCAGCGGGCTCTAAATAGTGAATAGGGTTAGAGACACAGGGCCCAGAGGGCTCTATATACTGTAGGGAATAGGGTTAGGGACACAGGGCCCAGAGGGCTCTATATACTGTAGGGAATAGGGTTAGGGACACAGGGCCCAGAGGGCTCTAAATAGTGAATAGGGTTAGAGACACAGGGCCCAGAGGGCTCTATACAGGCAATAGGGTTAGAGACACAGGGCCCAGAGGGCTCTATACTCTGTAGGGAATAGGGTTAGAGACACATGGCCCAGAGGGCTCTATACAGGGAATAGGGTTAGGGACACAGGGCCCAGAGGGCTCTATATTCTGTAGGGAATAGGGTTAGAGACACAGGGCCCAGAGGGCTCTATACAGGGAATAGGGTTAGGGACACAGGGCCCAGAGGGCTCTATATAAGGAATAGGGTTAGAGACACAGGGCCCAGAGGGCTCTATATACTGTAGGGAATAGGGTTAGGGACACAGGGCCCAGAGGGCTCTATACAGGGAATAGGGTTAGAGACACAGGGCACAGAGGGCTCTATGTAAGGAATAGGGTTAGAGACACAGGGCCCAGAGGGCTCTATATACTGTAGGGAATAGGGTTAGGGACACAGGGCCCAGAGGGCTCTATATACTGTAGGGAATAGGGTTAGGGACACAGGGCCCAGAGGGCTCTAAATAGTGAATAGGGTTAGAGACACAGGGCCCAGAGGGCTCTATACAGGCAATAGGGTTAGAGACACAGGGCCCAGAGGGCTCTATATTCTGTAGGGAATAGGGTTAGAGACACAGGGCCCAGAGGGCTCTATACAGGGAATAGGGTTAGGGACACAGGGCCCAGAGGGCTCTATATTCTGTAGGGAATAGGGTTAGAGACACAGGGCCCAGAGGGCTCTATACAGGGAATAGGGTTAGGGACACAGGGCCCAGAGGGCTCTATATAAGGAATAGGGTTAGAGACACAGGGCCCAGAGGGCTCTATATACTGTAGGGAATAGGGTTAGGGACACAGGGCCCAGAGGGCTCTATACAGGGAATAGGGTTAGGGACACAGGGCCCAGAGGGCTCTATATAAGGAATAGGGTTAGGGACACAGGGGCCCACAGGGCTCTATATACTGTAGGGAATAGGGTTAGAGACACAGGGCCCAGAGGGCTCTATATACTGTTGGGAATATGAATAGAGACACAGGGCACAGAGGGCTCTATGTAAGGAATAGGGTTAGAGACACAGGGCCCAGAGGGCTCTATATACTGTAGGGAATAGGGTTAGGGACACAGGTACCAGCGGGCTCTAAATAGTGAATAGGGTTAGAGACACAGGGCCCAGAGGGCTCTATATGGGGAATAGGGTTAAAGACACAGGGCCCAGAGGGCTCTATATAAGGAATAGGGTTAGAGACACAGGGCCCAGAGGGCTCTATATACTGTAGGGAATAGGGTTAGGGACACCGGGCACAGAGGGCTCTATGTAAGGAATAGGGTTAGAGACACAGGGCCCAGAGGGCTCTATATACTGTAGGGAATAGGGTTAGAGACACCGGGCCCAGAGGGCTCTATATAGGGAATAGGGTTAGATACACAGGGCTGGTTCGTTCACCTTTCTGTCCTGAACCTGGATGTGTGTAAAGCTAATTTCCATGTATAAGCAGGCTAGCTGCTTACTATCACAGGCCATGACCTCACTTCCCATTTGTATTGTAACAGCCCAGGAGTAACAGTAGAGGTCAACCGTAGAGGTCAACCGTAGAGGTCAACAGTAGAGGTCAACAGTAGAAGTCAACCGTAGAGGAAGACCGTAGAGGAAGACCGTAGAGGTCAACCGTAGAGGTCAACCATAGAGGTCAACAGTAGAGGTCAACCATAGAGGTCAACCATAGAGGTTAACAGTAGAGGTCAAATGGTTTGAAAAGCTGTTCTCTATACTCTCTATTCTGCTTCTATTTACGTCCCAAATGGCACCCCATTCGAACCAGGGATAAAAGGACTGTACTGTATAGGTTATAGGGTCCCATTCGAACCGGGGCACTGTATAGGTTATAGGGTCCCATTTGGGATGAAAGGACTGTACTGTATAGGTTATAGGGTCCCAATTGGGATGAAAGGACTGTACTGCCATCCTGAGGCCTGGACTCAGACCAGGTCAAGCTGGGTTTGATCTGATAGTTCCTGGTCTAAAGTAGTGCACTACATAGGGAATAGGGTGCCCTGGTCTAAAGTAGTGCACTACATAGGGAATAGGGTGCCCTGGTCTAAAGTAGTGCACTACATAGGGAATAGTGTTCCATTTAGAACACATTGTTCTTATCACTCTTCCTTATTACACCCAGCTGTCCTCAGCATTATGGTCATTATAATGGCCTTTTATAAGGACCTATTCTTTCTTATTGACTAAACAGCTATGAAAGCTTATCATTTTACGGTAAAAGGCTGGGACGCTGAGTGACACTCTGTCTAGGGATCGGCTGAGAGCCTAATGTGTGGCTGCCTGGGTGGCTGTTCGATCCAGCTGTAACTACAGCCGTCCAAGACAACAACAACCTGTTTAATTATTCACACTGGACTCCGAGGCAGCAGGCGATATGAAGGGCTGATCAACGAGGGAACCAGAGCATGCCTTGTCTGTCTACTCTCTGCCTGGCTGTGAGGGAAGATGTAAGGCAGAGATGAAATCAATGGTCTCTTGGTGGTGGAGGAGAAGAAACAATGAATCTCTCTAATGGCAGCCAGGACAATTACCAGAGGCGTTTAGGCATGACTCTGTTTCTCACTGTCTGTTTCCCCCATCTCCGGGCTGAGGGGCTGGACTAGGTCCCCATACCCCAGACAGAGGGGCCACTGGGCCATGATCTGGTCTGATAACTGGGTAGCTCCTTAGGGAGTCTGGAACTCTGCTAACAGGTTGGTTACTATCTGATAGGAAAGACAGAGGCAGAGGTATGATGATGAGCGGGGATGGAGGGATGGAGAGATGGAGGGATGGATTGATGGAGAATGGAGGGATGGAGAGATGGAGGGATGGATTGATGGAGAATGGAGGGATGGATTGATGGAGAGATGGAGGGATGGATTGATGGAGAGATTGAGGGATGGATTGATGGCTGGAGGGATGGATTGATGGCTAGAGGGATGGATTGATGGTTGGATGGATTGATCCCTGGATGGAGGGATGGATGGAGGGATTGATGGCTGAATGGAGGGATGGATTGATGGCTGAATAGAGGGATGGATTAATGGCTGGATGGAGGGATGGAGGGATTGATGGCTAGATGGAGGGATGGATTGTATTGGGAATTATCCAGTACATATGTGCCCATTATACATTTCGTAGCAGTCAGCAGGATGAGTGTACTCTATAAGTGTATCTGGGTCATTAGACACCATTAGATATGCCCCTGTCTGGGGAGTGAACGTGTCTGGTTATTTTTGTACCATTGCTATGGCTCTAGTGTTTTTATGCCCTAATGTGAAACCAAACTGAAATGAGTGCAAGGCTAAAAGATAACGGTGGCTAAATGCCAGAGGGGGTTAATCATTAACATAAAGAGGGGTTACTATGTGCGTGATGTAAGGATGAATCCTGTATAAGGGCTGGAAAGGGAGTTACTTCATGAACCAGCTCGGCTTGTGTTACATTGTAATACAGTCTATTTGAACTCACAGGCTCCGGGATTTCAGAACTATTATTGACTGAATATTTCCACGACAATTGATGGCTGGATGGAGGGATGGATTGATAGCTGGATGGAGGGATGGATTGATGGCTGGATGGAGGGATGGATTGATGGATGGATGGAGGGATGGATTGATGGCTGGAGGGATGGATTGATGGATGGATGGAGGGATGGATTGATGGCTGGAGGGATGGATTGATGGATGGATGGAGGGATGGATTGATGGATGGATGGACGGATGGATTGATGGATGGATGGATGGATGGAGGGATGGATTGATGGTTGGATGGAGGGATGGAGGGATTGATGGCTGGATGGAGGGATGGAGGGATTGATGGCTGGATGGAGGGATGGATTGATGGCTGGATGGAGGGATGGATTGATGGTTGGATGGAGGGATTGATGGTTGGATGGAGGGATTGATGGCGGGATGGAGGGATTGATGGGAGCGACAGAGATATGAGTGAGGATTGGAGGGATGGATGACTGAGTGTCCAGTACAGTAGTGTAGACTGTGTCATATTACCTTAGTGCTGTCCCACTCCTGAGCGTTGATCTGTGTTCTGACTAGCTCGTAGGATGGCTCCATGGTATCAGTAGAGGGTTTACGGTAGCCTGGTATAACGTTGTACAGCTGGAAGCCAAACGTCACCAGCCAACTGTTGACATCTGGGGAAAAAGGGATGAGAAAAATACATTTCAAATACACAGTACAGGCTTATCATTATCATACACACATACCACAATGTATTGTAGACTCTCAGAGAGAGCCTGTCATAAACATCATTAAACATTCACCTGGTCTACACAGGTGACACCTCTCAGAGAGAGCCTGTCATAAACATCATTAAACATTCACCTGGTCTACACAGGTGACACCTCTCAGAGAGAGCCTGTCATAAACATCATTAAACATTCACCTGGTCTACACAGGTGACACCTCTCAGAGAGAGCCTGTCATAAACATCATTAAACATTCACCTGGTCTACACAGGTGACACCTCTCAGAGAGAGCCTGTCATAAACATCATTAAACATTCACCTGGTCTACACAGGTGACACCTCTCAGAGAGAGCCTGTCATAAACATCATTAAACATTCACCTGGTCTACACAGGTGACACCTCTCAGAGAGAGCCTGTCATAAACATCATTAAACATTCACCTGGTCTACACAGGTGACACCTCTCAGAGAGAGCCTGTCATAAACATCATTAAACATTCACCTGGTCTACACAGGTGACACCTCTCAGAGAGAGCCTGTCATAAACATCATTAAACATTCACCTGGTCTACACAGGTGACACCTCTCAGAGAGAGCCTGTCATAAACATCATTAAACATTCACCTGGTCTACACAGGTGACACCTCTCAGAGAGAGCCTGTCATAAACATCATTAAACATTCACCTGGTCTACACAGGTGCTTTATTTATAGTAGCTTTTCCACCAAACTGTGTTTTTCTTACATGGCTTAATAAGGTGACAATTGTCACGCCTTGGTCTTAGTGTTTTGTGTTTTCGTTATATATTTTGGTCAGGCCAGGGTGTGACATGGGTTTACGTGTTGTGTTTCGCATTGGGGTTTTATAGGATTGGGATTGCTATGATTAGGGGTGTGTCTAGTTAGGTTTGGGCTGCCTGAGGCGGTTCTCAATCAGAGTCAGGTGTTTCTTGTTGCCTCTGATTGGGAACCGTATTTAGGTAGCCTGAGTTTCACTTTGTCTTTCGTGGGTGATTGTTCCTGTCTCTTTTTATTTATTTATTTTTTATTTTACCTTTATTTAACCAGGCAAGTCAGTTAAGAACACATTCTTATTTTCAATGACGGCCTAGGAACAGTGGGTTAACTGCCCTGTTCAGGGGCAGAACGACAGATTTGTACCTTGTCAGCTCAGGGGATTGAACTCGCAACCTTCCGGTTACTAGTCCAACGCTCTAACCACTAGGCTCTAACCACTAGGCTATGCTGCCGCCTCTGTGTAGTGTTCACCAGATAGGCTGTATTAGGTTGGTGGGTGATTGTTCCTGTCTCTGTGTAGTGTTCACCAGATAGGCTGTATTAGGTTGGTGGGTGATTGTTCCTGTCTCTGTGTAGTGTTCACCAGATAGGCTGTATTAGGTTGGTGGGTGATTGTTCCTGTCTCTGTGTAGTGTTCACCAGATAGGCTGTATTAGGTTGGTGGGTGATTGTTCCTGTCTCTGTGTAGTGTTCACCAGATAGGCTGTATTAGGTTGGTGGGTGATTGTTCCTGTCTCTGTGTAGTGTTCACCAGATAGGCTGTATTAGGTTGGTGGGTGATTGTTCCTGTCTCTGTGTAGTGTTCACCAGATAGGCTGTATTAGGTTGGTGGGTGATTGTTCCTGTCTCTGTGTAGTGTTCACCAGATAGGCTGTATTAGGTTGGTGGGTGATTGTTCCTGTCTCTGTGTAGTTTCACCAGATAGGCTGTATTAGGTTGGTGGGTGATTGTTCCTGTCTCTGTGTAGTGTTCACCAGATAGGCTGTAATTAGGTTTCACGTTCCGTTTGTTGTTTTGTATTTATTATAGTTCATGTATCGTCACTTTTCTTCATTAAAGACATGAGTAACCACCACGCTGCATTTCGGTCCGACTCTCTTTCTACAAACGAAGAACGCCGTTACAACAATGGGCTTTAAATCACATCCCCAGAAAGAGCTTTAAATCACATCCCCGAAAGAGCTTTAAATCACATCCCCAGAAAGAGCTTTAAATCACATCCCCAGAAGAGCTTTAAATCACATCCCCAGAAGAGCTTTAAATCACATCCCCAGAAAGAGCTTTAAATCACATCCCCAGAAAGAGCTTTAAATCACATCCCCAGAAAGAGCTTTAAATCACATCCCCAGAAAGAGCTTTAAATCACATCCCCAGAAAGAGCATAAAAGTGGGACTGAAGCAGAGTAGATATTGAGTCATTTGTTATGTCAACCCCCTCCAATAGCTCTATTCGTTATGGGCAGTAGAGTTGTTCTCTGGCTTCCACGTTTAGGCACCTCTTCAGTTATTCACGGCTGCATTGTGGCACCTGACAGAGCTGTTTTAAATAAGGATTTTTTTGGGGTTTGAAGACAATGAAAGGACCCAGGTAATCAGCTGAATGGAATGGAAATGTCAGCGCCATCAATCACAATACAGCCCGAGAAACCTCTCTGGTGAGGGAGTGAAGGCTCCGTTCCAAATGGAACCCTGTTCACTATATAGTGCACTACTTTTGACCAGTACATTATGTAGGGAATAAGGTGCCATTTTGGGACGCACGTGTTATCTAACAGGAAAAAAATCACTGTGGTTATATCTAACAGGCTACTTAGCATTCCTCCTTCAGTCTAATGGAGGGCCCTAGAGCTGAACTGAGATCTGTTGAAACGTCTCTGACATGCTCCTTCAGTCTAATGGAGGGCCATAGAGCTGAACTGAGATCTGTTGAAAGGTCTCTGACATGCTCCTTCAGTCTAGTGGAGGGCCCTAGAGCTGATCTGAGATCTGTGGAAAAGTCTCTGACATGCTCCTTCAGTCTAGTGGAGGGCCATAGAACTGATCTGAGATCTGTTGAAACGTCTACTCTGTGATATTGATTAAATGAATGATATACATACCCATTGCTTCTTGAAGAAGTACAGTGCCTAGCCTAACCTATCTCTGTCTAGTAGCAGCCTGGGTACTACAGACAGCAGTAGTGTGCTGATCCTGGATCAGTTTAGTCAGCCACACAATCAAATCAAATCCAAGTTTATTTGTCACATACACATGGTTAGCAGATGTTAATGCGAGTGTAGCGAAATGCTTGTGCTTCTAGTTCCGACAATGCAGTAATAACCAACGAGTAATCTAACCTAACAATTCCACAACTACTGTCTTATACACAGTGTAAGGGGATAAAGGATATGTACATAAAGATATATGAATGAGTGATGGTACAGAACGGCATAGGCAAGATGCAGTAGATGGTATAGAGTACAGTATAACATATGAGATGAGTAATGTAGGGTATGTAAACATTATATAAAGTGGTATTGTTTAAAGTGACTAGTGATGTATTTATTACTTCCAATTTCTTATTATTAAAGTGGCTAGAGTTGAGGCAGTATGTTGGCAGCAGCCACTCAATGTTAGTGATGGCTGTTTAACAGTCTGATGGCCTTGAGACAGAGAGTTGAGGCAGTATGTTGGCAGCAGCCACTCAATGTTAGTGATGGCTGTTTAACAGTCTGATGGCCTTGAGACAGAGAGTTGAGGCAGTATGTTGGCAGCAGCCACTCAATGTTAGTGATGGCTGTTTAACAGTCTGATGGCCTTGAGACAGAGAGTTGAGTCAGTATGTTGGCAGCAGCCACTCAATGTTAGTGATGGCTGTTTAACAGTCTGATGGCTTGGAGACAGAGAGTTGAGGCAGTATGTTGGCAGCAGCCACTCAATGTTAGTGATGGCTGTTTAACAGTCTGATGGCCTTGAGACAGAGAGTTGAGTCAGTATGTTGGCAGCAGCCACTCAATGTTAGTGATGGCTGTTTAACAGTCTGATGGCCTTGAGACAGAGAGTTGAGTCAGTATGTTGGCAGCAGCCACTCAATGTTAGTGGTGGCTGTTTAACAGTCTGATGGCCTTGAGACAGAGAGTTGAGTCAGTATGTTGGCAGCAGCCACTCAATGTTAGTGATGGCTGTTTAACAGTCTGATGGCTTGGAGACAGAGAGTTGAGGCAGTATGTTGGCAGCAGCCACTCAATGTTAGTGGTGGCTGTTTAACAGTCTGATGGCCTTGAGACAGAGAGTTGAGTCAGTATGTTGGCAGCAGCCACTCAATGTTAGTGATGGCTGTTTAACAGTCTGATGGCTTGGAGACAGAGAGTTGAGGCAGTATGTTGGCAGCAGCCACTCAATGTTAGTGATGGCTGTTTAACAGTCTGATGGCTTGGAGACAGAGAGTTGAGGCAGTATGTTGGCAGCAGCCACTCAATGTTAGTGATGGCTGTTTAACAGTCTGATGGCCTTGAGACAGAGAGTTGAGTCAGTATGTTGGCAGCAGCCACTCAATGTTAGTGATGGCTGTTTAACAGTCTGATGGCTTGGAGACAGAGAGTTGAGGCAGTATGTTGGCAGCAGCCACTCAATGTTAGTGATGGCTGTTTAACAGTCTGATGGCCTTGAGACAGAGAGTTGAGTCAGTATGTTGGCAGCAGCCACTCAATGTTAGTGATGGCTGTTTAACAGTCTGATGGCCTTGAGACAGAGAGTTGAGTCAGTATGTTGGCAGCAGCCACTCAATGTTAGTGGTGGCTGTTTAACAGTCTGATGGCCTTGAGACAGAGAGTTGAGTCAGTATGTTGGCAGCAGCCACTCAATGTTAGTGATGGCTGTTTAACAGTCTGATGGCTTGGAGACAGAGAGTTGAGGCAGTATGTTGGCAGCAGCCACTCAATGTTAGTGGTGGCTGTTTAACAGTCTGATGGCCTTGAGACAGAGAGTTGAGTCAGTATGTTGGCAGCAGCCACTCAATGTTAGTGATGGCTGTTTAACAGTCTGATGGCTTGGAGACAGAGAGTTGAGGCAGTATGTTGGCAGCAGCCACTCAATGTTAGTGATGGCTGTTTAACAGTCTGATGGCCTTGAGACAGAGAGTTGAGTCAGTGTGTTGGCAGCAGCCACTCAATGTTAGTGATGGCTGTTTAACAGTCTGATGGCCTTGAGACAGAGAGTTGAGTCAGTGTGTTGGCAGCAGCCACTCAATGTTAGTGGTGGCTGTTTAACAGTCTGATGGCCTTGAGACAGAGAGTTGAGTCAGTATGTTGGCAGCAGCCACTCAATGTTAGTGATGGCTGTTTAACAGTCTGATGGCTTGGAGACAGAGAGTTGAGGCAGTATGTTGGCAGCAGCCACTCAATGTTAGTGATGGCTGTTTAACAGTCTGATGGCCTTGAGACAGAGAGTTGAGTCAGTGTGTTGGCAGCAGCCACTCAATGTTAGTGATGGCTGTTTAACAGTCTGATGGCCTTGAGACAGAGAGTTGAGTCAGTGTGTTGGCAGCAGCCACTCAATGTTAGTGGTGGCTGTTTAACAGTCTGATGGCCTTGAGACAGAGAGTTGAGTCAGTGTGTTGGCAGCAGCCACTCAATGTTAGTGATGGCTGTTTAACAGTCTGATGGCCTTGAGATAGAGAGTTGAGTCAGTGTGTTGGCAGCAGCCACTCAATGTTAGTGATGGCTGTTTAACAGTCTGATGGCCTTGAGACAGAGAGTTGAGTCAGTGTGTTGGCAGCAGCCACTCAATGTTAGTGGTGGCTGGTTAACAGTCTGATGGCCTTGAGATAGAAGCTGTTTTTCAGTCTCTCGGTCCCAGCTTTGATGCACCTGTACTGACCTCGCCTTCTGGATGATAGCAGGGTGAACAGGCAGTGGCTCGGGTGGTTGTTGTCCTTGATGATCTTTTTGGCTTTCCTGTAGGTGGGCAGGTAGTTTGCCCCCGGTGATGCGTTGTGCAGACCTCTAGGATCAGTTTGGTCAGCCACGCAATGGCCCATATTCACAGTGTCTCAAAGTAGTGTGCTGATCGAGGATCAGTTTAGTCTTTCAGATCATAATGAAACGATAATGGAATTAACAGGGGGACCTCCAACTCTGACAAGCGTTATCAATACGGGCCAATGTCCTTACATACAGACAGACAGTCCAAACAACCCCATCAAAACAGGCTTACTGTAAACCAGAACAATTATCTTACTGCAAACCAGAACAGTAGTCTTACTGTAGACCAGAACAGTTATCTTACTGTAAACCAGAACAATTATCTTACTGTAAACCAGAACAGTAGTCTTACTATAGACCAGAACAGTTATCTTACTGTAAACCAGAACAGTTCTCTTACTGTAAACCAGAAAAGTTATATTACTGTAAACCAGAACAGTTGTCTTACTGTAAACCAGAACAATTATCTTACTGTAGACCAGAACAATTATCTTACTGTAAACCAGAACAGTAGTCTTACTGTAGACCAGAACAGTAGTCTTACTGTAGACCATAACAGTAGTCTCATTGTAGACCAGAACAGTAGTCTTACTGTAGACCAGAACAGTAGTCTTACTATACACCAGAACAGTAGTCTTACTGTAGACCAGAACAGTAGTCTTACTGTAGACCAGAACAGTAGTCTTACTGTAGACCAGAACAGTAGTCTTATTGTAGACCAGAACAGTAGTCTTACTGTAGACCAGAACAGTAGTCTTATTGTAGACCAGAACAGTAGTCTTATTGTAGACCAGAACAGTAGTCTTACTGTAGACCAGAACAGTAGTCTTACTGTAGACCAGAACAGTAGTCTTACTGTAGACCAGGACAGTAGTCTTACTGTAGACCAGGACAGTTGTCTTACTGTAAACCAGAACAGTTGCAGCATGGTGACTGCTTTCTCTCTCTCATTCTCTCATTCATTCCATATCCATTTCTCTGCCAATATATACACAATAATTCTTCCCTCCCTCCCTCCCTCCCTCCCTCCCTCCCTCCCTCCCTCCCTCCCTCCCTCCCTCCCTCCCTCCCTCCCTCCCTCCCCAGACTGACCTGTCATGTAACACTTGGTCTCCAGGCTGTTGCTGAGAGGGTTGTTGTTCTTGAACATGTACAGATTGAAAGGGACTATGTTGTTGGCGTTCAGCCTGCTCCACACCTCATGGTCCGGTGTGGTCCATCGCCCGGCCATGGTATCATAGTCCCTCCGGCCCATGTGTACCAGGCGACTCAGGGGCTCATACAGACCCCCCTGGTACCCCAGGATGAGGTGGAAGCTTGGGTTGGAGTCCAGGTACACCTCCCCGAAAGCAGTGTGGAGGATCTGCTTGATCATCAGGCCAGAGCCACTGAAATAAAGAACACCAAAATGAGTCCAAGGGGGTACTTCCTTAATGACACTCTGTACCCCTGTTCCTCCATTCAAAGGATGTTATTTCAAGAGCAGCAATCATTTCGGACAAATTACGTCACTGTATAAATCAAGAAACAAAAACACTTCCGTACGACAATTAAGGAATCATGTAATATATTCCGAACCAGTCAAACGTTTGGACACACCCACTCAAGGGTTTATCTTTATTTTTACTATTTTCTACATTGTAGACTAATAGTGGAAACAACAAATCTATGTAATAACACATATGGAATCATGTAGTAACAAAAAATGTTTTTAAACAAATCCTTCAAAGTAGCCACCCTTTGCCTTGATGACAGCTTTGCACACTCTTGACATTTTCTCAAGTTCAGCTCCAATAAGCAAAGAGAAATGACAGCACATCATTACTTTAAGACATGAAGGTCAGTCAATCTGGAAAATTTCAAGAACTTTGAACGTTTCTTCAAGTGCAGTCGCAAAAACCGTCAAGCGCTATGATGAAACTGGCTCTCATGAGGACTGACACAAAAAAGAAAGACCCAGAGTTACCTCTGCTGCAAAGGATAAGTTGATTAGAGTTATCAGCCTCAGAAATTGCAGCCCAAATGAATGCTTCACAGAGTTCAAGTAAGAGACACATCTCAACATCAACTGTTCAGAGGAGACTGCGAGAATCAGTCCTTCATGGTCGAATTGCTGCAAAGAAACCACTACTAAAGGACACCAATAATAAGAAGAGACTTGCTTGGGCCAAGAAACCCGAGCAATGGACTTTAAACTGGTGGAAATCTGTCCTTTGGTCTGATGAGTCAAAATTTGAGACTTTTGGTTCCAAACTCCGTGTCTTTGTGAGACAAAGAGTAGATATGTGGTTTCCACCATGAAGCATGGAGGAGGAGGTGTGATGGTGTTGGGGTGCTTTGCTGGTGACTCTCTCTGTGATATATTTAGAATTGAAGGCACACTTAACCAGCATGGCTACAACAGCATTCTGCAGTGATACACCATCCCATCTGGTTTACACTTAGTGGGACTATTGTTTTTCAAGAGGACAATAACCCAAAACACACCTCCAGGCTGTGTAAGGGCTATTTGACCAAGAAGGAGAGTGATGGAGTGCTGCCAAGAAGGAGAGTGATGGAGTGCTGCCAAGAAGGAGAGTGATGGAGTGCTATATCAGATGACCTGGCCTCCACAATCACCCCAGACCTCAACCCAACTGAGATGGTTTGGGATGAGTTTTATAATTTTATATTTAACCCTTATTTTACCAGGTAAGTTGACTGAGAACACATTCTCATTTACAGCAACGACCTTGGGAATAGTTACTGGGGAGAGGAGGGGGATGAAATAGCCAATTGGAAGTTGGGGATGATTATGTGACCGTGATTGAGGGTCAGATTGGGAATTTAGCCAGGACACCGGGGTTAACACGCCTACTCTTACGATAAGATGGGCTCTTTAGTGACCACAGAGAGTCAGGACAGCCGTTTAACGCCCCATCCAAAAGACGTTGGACCGCAGAGTGAAGGACAAGCAGCCAACAAGTGCTCAGTATATGTGGGAACTCCTTCAAGACGGTTGGAAAAGCATTCCAGGTGAAGCTGGTCGAGAGAATGCCAAGAGTGTGCAAAGCTGTCATCAAGGCAAAGGGTGGCTACTTTGAAGAATCACAAATATAAAATATATTTTGATTTCTTTAACACTTTTTTGGTTACTATATGATACCATATGTGTTATTTCATATTTGTGATGTCTTCACTATTATTCTACAATATAGAAAATAGTAAAAATAAAGTGTGTCCAAACTTCTGACTGGTACGGTATACAGTGCCTTGCGAAAGTATTCGGCCCCCTTGAACTTTGCGACCTTTTGCCACATTTCAGGCTTCAAACATAAAGATATAAAACTGTATTTTTTCGTGTAGAATCAACAACAATCATGAAGTGGAACGACATTTATTGGATATTTCAAACTTTTTTAACAAATCAAAAACTGAAAAATTGGGCGTACAAAATTATTCAGCCCCCTTAAGTTAATACTTTGTAGCGCCACCTTTTGCTGCGATTACAGCTTTAAGTCGCTTGGGGTATGTCTCTATCAGTTTTGCACATCGAGAGACTGACATTTTTTCCCATTCCTCCTTGCAAAACAGCTCGAGCTCAGTGAGGTTGGATGGAGAGCATTTGTGAACAGCAGTTTTCAGTTCTTTCCACAGATTCTCGATTGGATTCAGGTCTGGACTTTGACTTGGCCATTCTAACACCTGGATATGTTTATTTTTGAACCATTCCATTGTAGATTTTGCTTTATGTTTTGGATCATTGTCTTGTTGGAAGACAAATCTCCGTCCCGGTCTCAGGTCTTTTGCAGACTCCATCAGGTTTTCTTCCAGAATGGTCCTGTATTTGGCTCCATCCATCTTCCCATCAATTTTAACCATCTTCCCTGTCCCTGCTGAAGAAAAGCAGGCCCAAACCATGATCCTGCCACCACCATGTTTGACAGTGGGGATGGTGTGTTCAGGGTGATGAGCTGTGTTGCTTTTACGCCAAACATAACGTTTTGCATTGTTGCCAAAAAGTTCAATTTTGGTTTCATCTGACCAGAGCACCTTCTTCCACATGTTTGGTGTGTCTCCCAGGTGGCTTGTGGCAAACTTTAAACAACACTTTTTATGGATATCTTTAACAAATGGCTTTCTTCTTGCCACTCTTCCATAAAGGCCAGATTTGTGCAATATACGACTGATTGTTGTCCTATGGACAGAGTCTCCCACCTCAGCTGTAGATCTCTGCAGTTCATCCAGAGTGATCATGGGCCTCTTGGCTGCATCTCTGATCAGTCTTCTCCTTGTATGAGCTGAAAGTTTAGAGGGACGGCCAGGTCTTGGTAGATTTGCAGTGGTCTGATACTCCTTCCATTTCAATATTATCGCTTGCACAGTGCTCCTTGGGATGTTTAAAGCTTGGGAAATCTTTTGTATCCAAATCCGGCTTTAAACTTCTTCACAACAGTATCTCGGACCTGCCTGGTGTGTTCCTTGTTCTTCATGATGCTCTCTGCGCTTTTAACGGACCTCTGAGACTATCACAGTGCAGGTGCATTTATACGGAGACTTGATTACACACAGGTGGATTGTATTTATCATCATTAGTCATTTAGGTCAACATTGGATCATTCAGAGATCCTCACTGAACTTCTGGAGAGAGTTTGCTGCACTGAAAGTAAAGGGGGCTGAATAATTTTGCACGCCCAATTTTTCAGTTTTTGATTTGTTAAAAAAGTTTGAAATATCCAATAAATGTCGTTCCACTTTATGATTGTGTCCCACTTGTTGTTGATTCTTCACAAAGAATATATATATACATATACATATTTTATTTTATATACATATTCATATTTTATTTTATATATATATACATATTTTTATACTTTATTTGTACTTTATTTCAAGTTTGAGAAAATAGAGACATTGACATTAATACGACTGAGATAAAACAATATTAGTTCATTTAATTAATTTCTACTGAGCCAAAAGTGAACTTATTCTCTCACTGACATTTTGACGAAGTTAAGATTTGCTCCCCCACCCATAATCACCTGAAGACGGCCTGCGGCGTGCCGATTGTATCACACGCTACATAAAACTCATCCCCACTACTGAGCTCCATGGAGAACAGGTGTCCTTGCAGGTCGTAGTAGAGGGAAGAGATCTCTGAGCTGGTGTGGTTGTACATGTGAGTGACCCGGGTGGGACTGGACAGGTCAGCATAGAAGAACTGGAGGTGGCTCCCGAGACTGGACCTAGATGAGACCCTCCGACCCAGACCATCGTACCGGTAGCGGATACTCCAGCCGCTCACCCGGTTGTAGACCTTGACAAGAAACATATCAATCAATAAAACAAGAAAAATGTTTTACTATATTTGATCAACACCTTTTATACCACACTTGAGGACACCTTATGTTAAAATGATTTACCTTACGTTAAAATGATTTACCTTATGTTAAAATGATTTACCTTATGTTAAAAGTACATCAAAATCAAAGTGTGAATAAAAGGAATCAGAAGACCATAGGGAACAGAACACATCCCACAGAGCATCGGCTAGCAGGAACATATTCAAGACAGAGCATTGGCTAGCAGGAACATATTCAAAGACAGAGCATCGGCTAGCAGGAACATATTCAAGACAGAGCATCGGCTAGCAGGAACATATTCAAGACAGAGCATCGGCTAGCAGGAACATATTCAAAGACAGAGCATCGGCTAGCAGGAACATATTCAAGACAGAGCATCGGCTAGCAGGAACATATTCAAGACAGAGCATCGGCTAGCAGGAACATATTCAAGACAGAGCATCGGCTAGCAGGAACATATTCAAGACAGAGCATCGGCTAGCAGGAACATATTCAAGACAGAGCATCGGCTAGCAGGAACATATTCAAGACAGAGCATCGGCTAGCAGGAACATATTCAAGACAGAGCATCGGCTAGCAGGAACATATTCAAGACAGAGCATCGGCTAGCAGGAACATATTCAAGACAGAGCATCGGCTAGCAGGAACATATACAAGACAGAGCATCGGCTAGCAGGAACATATTCAAGACAGAGCATCGGCTAGCAGGAACATATTCAAGACAGAGCATCGGCTAGCAGGAACATATTCAAGACAGAGCATCGGCTAGCAGGAAGAGTTTTGAGCTGTTTTTGAAAGTGTCCACTGTGTGTGTGTCCTATGTGTGGTTTTATGAAGCATCAACTGTGATGGAGTGTTGTTACCATCTTACCTTAACCAGGAGTCCAGGCGAGCTGTACTCAAAGAATTCGTTCCCTCTCTGCTTCAGAAAGCCGTCCTCGTCCATGCGATACTGGACGTCTCCCAGCCTGGTGATGCGATCTCGGAGGTCATAACGTAGTGGCGTGAGGCGGGCGCTGTTCCCGGGGCTCAGCAGGTGAAGGTTGCCGTTCAGGTCGTAGCTGTAGCGCCACAGTGGCTTGTCGTTGACAGACACTACCTGGAGCTGCCCATCAGCATCGTATTCATAGGTATACCGAGTAGTGTTGGCATACGGACCCACCTTAGAGAAACAAAACATGAATTGGTCAATCAATCAGTCGATCAATCTATAGGTGTTGGCGTACAGACCCACCTTAGAAATCCGTACTTAATCAATCAATCAAATGTGATTATAATTAAACAATAAGGCCAGAGGGGGTGTGGTATATGGCGAATATACCATGGCTAAGGGCCGTTCTTCTGCACGACACAACGCGGAGTGCCTGGACACAGCCCTTAGCCGTGGTATATTGGCCATGTACCACAAACCCCAGAGGTGCCTTATTGTTGATATAAACTGGTTACCAAAGTAATGAGCAGGAATATACCCAGTATGGTATATGGGCTGATATACCACGGATTTCAGCCAATCAGAATTCAGGGCTCGAACCACCCGGTTTATTAAATCCTATAACATGTTTCATGAAATGAGTCTGGTAAAATGAACCCATCTCAGAACAGAACAGGTAGCCTAGCGTTTAAGATCGTTGAGCCAGTCACCAAAATGTTGCTTGTTCGTTTTCCCGAGCCAACTAGTTGAAAAAATGTGCTCTTGAGCAAGGCTAAATGACTCACTACTACAGTCGCTCTGGATCAGAGAGTCTCCTTAATGACTCACTACTGTAGTGGCTCTGGATAAGAGAGTCTACTAAATGACTCACTACTGTAGTGGCTCTGGATAAGAGAGTCTACTAAATGACTCACTACTGTAGTGTCTCTGGATAAGAGAGTCTGCTAAATGACTCACTACTGTAGAGGCTCTGGATAAGAGAGTCTGCTAAATGACTCACTACTGTAAGTGGCTCTGGATAAGAGTCTACTAAATGACTCACTACTGTAGTGGCTCTGGATAAGAGAGTCTGTTAAATGACTCACTACTGTAGTGTCTCTGGATAAGAGAGTCTGCTAAATGACTCACTACTGTAGTGTCTCTGGATAAGAGAGTCTGTTAAATGACTCACCACTGTCGTGTCTCTGGATAAGAGAGTCTACTAAATGACTCACTACTGTAGAGGCTCTGGATAAGAGAGTCTGTTAAATGACTCACTACTGTAGTGTCTCTGGATAAGAGAGTCTGTTAAATGACTCACTGCTGTAGTGTCTCTGGATAAGAGAGTCTGTTAAATGACTCACCACTGTCGTGTCTCTGGATAAGAGAGTCTGTTAAATGACTCACCACTGTCGTGTCTCTGGATAAGAGAGTCTGTTAAATGACTCACTACTGTAGTGTCTCTGGATAAGAGAGTCTGTTAAATGACTCACTACTGTAGTGTCTCTGGATAAGAGAGTCTGTTAAATGACTCACCACTGTCGTGTCTCTGGATAAGAGAGTCTGTTAAATGACTCACTACTGTAGTGTCTCTGGATAAGAGAGTCTGTTAAATGACTCACTACTGTAGTGTCTCTGGATAAGAGAGTCTGTTAAATGACTCACTGCTGTAGTGTCTCTGGATAAGAGAGTCTGTTAAATGACTCACCACTGTCGTGTCTCTGGATAAGAGAGTCTGTTAAATGACTCACTGCTGTAGTGTCTCTGGATAAGAGAGTCTGTTAAATGACTCACTGCTGTAGTGTCTCTGGATAAGAGAGTCTGTTAAATGACTCACCACTGTCGTGTCTCTGGATAAGAGAGTCTGTTAAATGACTCACCACTGTCGTGTCTCTGGATAAGAGAGTCTACTAAATGACTCACTACTGTAGAGGCTCTGGATAAGAGAGTCTGTTAAATGACTCACTACACTCAACGTCAACAAAACTAAGGAGATGATTGTGGACTTCAGGAAACAGCAGAGGGAACACCCCCCCATCCACATCGATGGAACAGTAGTGGAGAGGGTAGCAAGTTTTAAGTTCCTCGGCATACACATCACAGACAAACTGAATTGGTCCACTCACACAGACAGCATCGTGAAGAAGGCTCAGCAGCGCCTCTTCAACCTCAGGAGGCTGAAGAAATTCGGCTTGTCACCAAAAGCACTCACAAACTTCTACAGATGCACAATCGAGAGCATCCTGGCGGGCTGTATCACCGCCTGGTATGGCAACTGCACCGCCCTCAACCGTAAGGCTCTCCAGAGGGTAGTGAGGTCTGCACAACGCATCACCGGGGGCAAACTACCTGCCCTCCAGGACACCTACACCACCCGATGCTACAGGAAGGCCATAAAGATCATCAAGGACATCAACCACCCGAGCCACTGCCTGTTCACCCCGCTGTCATCCAGAAGGCGAGGTCAGTACAGGTGCATCAAAGCTGGGACCGAGAGACTGAAAAACAGCTTCTATCTCAAGGCCATCAGACTGTTAAACAGCCACCACTAACATTGAGTGGCTACTGCCAACACACTGTCAATGCCACTGACTCTACTCCAGCCACTTTAATCATGGGAATTGATGGGAAATGATGTAAATATATCACTAGCCACTTTAAACAATGCTACCTTATATAATGTTACTTACCCTACATTATTCATCTCATATGCATACGTAGATACTGTACTCTATATCATCGACTGCATCCTTATGTAATACATGTATCACTAGCCACTTTAACTATGCCACTTGGTTTACATACTCATCTCATATGTATATACTGTACTCGATATCATCTACTGTATCTTGCCTATGCTGCTCTGTACCATCACTCATTCATATATCCTTATGTACATATTCTTTATCCCCTTACACTGTGTATAAGACAGTAGTTTTTTTTGGAATTGTTAGTTAGATTACTTGTTCGTTATTACTGCATTGTTGGAACTAGAAGCACAAGCATTTCGCTACACTCGCATTAACATCTGCTAACCATGTGTATGTGACAAATAAATTTGATTTCATTTGATTTCATTTCATTTACTGTAGTGTCTCTGGATAAGAGAGTCTGTTAAATGACTCACCACTGTCGTGTCTCTGGATAAGAGAGTCTGTTAAATGACTCACTACTGTAGTGTCTCTGGATAAGAGAGTCTGTTAAATGACTCACTACTGTAGAGGCTCTGGATAAGAGAGTCTGTTAAATGACTCACTACTGTAGTGGCTCTGGATAAGAGAGTCTGTTAAATGACTCACTACTGTAGTGTCTCTGGATAAGAGAGTCTGCTAAATGACTCACTACTGTAGTGTCTCTGGATAAGAGAGTCTGTTAAATGACTCACTACTGTAGTGTCTCTGGATAAGAGAGTCTGTTAAATGACTCACTACTGTAGTGTCTCTGGATAAGAGAGTCTGCTAAATGACTCACTACTGTAGTGTCTCTGGATAAGAGAGTCTGTTAAATGACTCACTACTGTAGTGTCTCTGGATAAGAGAGTCTGTTAAATGACTCACTACTGTAGTGTCTCTGGATAAGAGAGTCTGTTAAATGACTCACTGCTGTAGTGTCTCTGGATAAGAGAGTCTGTTAAATGACTCACTACTGTAGTGTCTCTGGATAAGAGAGTCTGTTAAATGACTCACTGCTGTAGTGTCTCTGGATAAGAGAGTCTGTTAAATGTCTCACCACTGTCGTGTCTCTGGATAAGAGAGTCTGTTAAATGACTCACTGCTGTAGTGTCTCTGGATAAGAGAGTCTGTTAAATGACTCACCACTGTCGTGTCTCTGGATAAGAGAGTCTGTTAAATGACTCACTGCTGTAGTGTCTCTGGATAAGAGAGTCTGTTAAATGACTCACCACTGTCGTGTCTCTGGATAAGAGAGTCTGTTAAATGACTCATGTAAACC